>NC_087368.1:7077819-7280814 GCF_030014295.1 Loxodonta africana
GCTCTCTCTATAATGACTGCACACTCACCGTTTCCATCCCAGATTTCCCTTGTCCATCAACCAGCTCCTCTCCCTTTCTGCCTTCTCATCTTGCCTCGGGACTGGATGAGTTTATTTCGAAAAGCTGTTACACTCTCTCTCTCTCTTTCATTTTATTAGAACATAACCTTTGCCCTGAAAGGCAAATATATTTTTTCAAATATCCTTTAGGTGCATTACTGACATCGTTTTTATCATGGAAAAGGTTAGCAAGTTTAGAACATTATTTATTTATAAAAGAAAAATGACACATTAAATTTGGTAACTCTTTTAAGTACATTGCCACAGGGAAGCTCCTTTTGCCCCCAGGTTGGTCATTTGTTGTACAGATGGAGAACCACATGATGAGTTGACATGAGCTTCTCCAGGCGTGAGAACGTACTAGTTGAGTGTCAGACAGTTTAGAATATGTTCCTTTCACAGTTGGAGATTTTTCAGACCTTAAGTTGAAGTACAGGACAAGCAAAGCAATGCCTAGCATATAGCCAGTGAAATGCAATTGCGCATCAGTTTCTGGAGCCGCCACGATTTTCAAACTTGTCAAACCCACGAATTCCGCATCCTGTGTCCTTCAACATATGCAGCCACCCTTGGCCCCAGAGAAACCCTTTGAACCTCATGTACTGTGATTGTGGAACACGTTTTCTTTCTCACCCATTTATTCTACTCTAATTGGCATTTCTCCCCTTTTGTTAAAATACATGTAAAACAAAAAGCCCCCATTGATAATACACAGTTCACCACAGAGAATACAGAAAATGTACATATTGTTCCTATTAGAGTGACTGACCCAGTGGTGTGCTGTTAAATGTTTAACAACCAGCTCCGTGTAAAGAAAAAAAGGTATTGATTTGCGGTGCCTACTAATTCTCATGGTGTAAATACTCCCAACACGGTGAATTTCAAGCTACCAACATGATGTCATGATCACAGAGTTGGGAGAGACGCACAGCAGCACAGCAATACAGCCCATATTCGTCACCAAGATGCAACAGATGGAAGTAATCTCAAGAGCAGACGTAACAGTAAAATGCAGTAAATCATAACTGGAAGCGATGCATTTTGAGGGCTGATTAACCTTTGCTTTTAAAATAATTTATTAAATTATAAGTTTACATATGTGATTTTTCAATAATGTTTGTTTACCAAGGAGTCCCTGGGTAGTGCAAACTGCTAACAAACTCAACTCCTAACCAAAAGGTTAGAGGTTCCAGTCTACCCAGAGGTGCCTCTCAAGAAAGGCCTGGCGATCTACCTCCAAAATGTCAGTGACTGAAAACCCTGTGGAGCACAGTTCTACTCTGACACACACGGGGTCACCATGAGTTGGAGTCAACCCGGCTGGCAACTGGTAACTGGTGTTTATCAACAGACTCACGAAATTCCTGGAAAGTTAATAATATACACTTGAGAGCCAGTACAAGCCAACTCCAGCAGCACTTTGATCTTACCGTGCTAAAGGAACAAGGCCTTGGGGAGGACCTTGAGTTAAAGCTCTTTTCCATTCACTTAACGCTGACGGGCACCATACACAATAGCTTCTTCCTGATTCTTGTTTTTTTTCTCTTACCTGGCTGAGCCAGAGCAGCAATGATAGAAGAAAGTAGTCTTGTCACAAAATTTTTTGATATATATCCTTTTGGATTTTTTTCATGTATTCGTAGGCATGAGTGTGTGTATGTGTCTAAAGAAAAACCAAACCAAATGCGTTGCTGTCAAGTCGATTCTGACTCATAGCAACTCTATAGTACAGAATAGAACTGTCCCATACAGTTTCCAAAGAGCGCCTGGTGAATTCGAACTGCCAAACTTTTGGTTAGCAGCCGTAGCTCTTAACCCCTAGGCCACCAGGGTTTCCATATGTGTCCAAGGGTACATATATGTATGACTGTATAATAAATGATATGAGACATTAAAGATTTTTGAACAATTGAAGATATAGGGAAAGGACCCGACTGAGCTTGGACCAAGCTAATCTAAATGGACTGTATTGGTGTTGCACACTTTGTGGTTTTTAGGGCTGGATGATATAAATGCCCTGGAGTCAGCCTATTGTGTGATTATCTCTATAGATAACAGGTGAGACTGCAATTAAAGAGCTGGGACTTACATTCTTGTGTGCTGTGCTAGCATTACAGTAGAGTTTCAGTTTCTGCATGCAGAATTACTGGATCCGACTTTAGGTTTATTCATTTATTTAGTCAGTTAGTTGGCAACTTGCGCACCAAAAATGGTTCACTGTTTACCTCCTCATCAACAATATATAAAAGTCCCTCTTTTTCACATCTACAGCAATACACCGTAATATTATTCTTATCATTGTTTTTAAAACCTTTGCCAAACTTAGCAAGTGAAAAATATTGTTAGATATGCATTCTTTAATTATGAGGGAGGCTGAAGGTCATTTCATATCTTTGTTGGTGATTTGTATTTCTTTTTTTGAAAAGTGCTTGTTCATGCTCTTTTATATTAGCTTGTTTATCTCTTTACTGACTTGAAAGAGCTCTTTACACTTCTAGAATATTATGGTTTTGTCTATTATATACAGCAACCCCTCCCCCTCCAGTTTGGCATTTGCATTTTTATTTTGTCTTGTTGTTGTCATCATTTGCCATGAAGAAATTTCCATTTATGGAGTTAAATATATGAATATTTTCTGTTATGGTTTTTCTGCTTTCTCTCAAATTATAAAAATATTCATCTATGTTTTCTTCTATTATTCTTATTGTTTATTTTTTTAATTTGTCTTTAATCCACAATTTATTATTAACAATACGTGAAGTACAGATTTATTTTTTCCTAAAATATCAATTAATTATCCTAAGACTATCCTTTTATTTTAATAATTCACACTTTCCCTATTTAAGACTTACTTTTATAATACCCTAAAGCAAACAAACAAACAAAAAAAAACAAGCACGCTGCGGTCGAGTCAATTCTGACTCAAAGCGACCCCATAGGACGGGGTAGAATTGCGCCACAGAGTTTCCAAGGAGTGCTTAGTGGATTCAAACTGCCGACCTTTTGGTTAGCAGCTATAGCTCCTAACCATCATGCCACCAGGGTTTCCTATAATATGCTATGTTTATATAAATAGGTGAAGATACAGACTTGTTATTCTGTTCTATTGATCTGTCTTTTTATCCCTTCGCTAGTATCACAGCCTCCTCATTAGGGACATTTTATTGCACAATTCATCACCCACTACCTTTGTTTGTCTTATGTCTTTTTGCTATTCTCATTTGTTTACTCACCCAAATAGCTTTCGAATCACTTAGTCAACTGCCTTTGAAAATATGTAAAGATATTCAGACATTGCAATATGGGACTGGTATAGGAATATACACACTAATTGAATAGAATAGGAAGTCTAGAACTGGACCCAAGTTATACATGGGAACTTGGTTTGTGGGGAGGGGAACATTTCAAATCAGTAGGAAAAGGATGGATTATTCAATAAGCAATCTTAAAACAATCACTTATAGATTTGGAAGAAAATGTAAGTTAGCTCTCAATCTCACCCCATAATAACCTCACACAAGTGAATTAAATGCACGAGAAGAAAATATAGGATGATGCATTTAAGATTGTGGGTTGAGGAGGAATTTCTCAGTGTGATACAAATCAGAGGCCATAAGAGGAAAATTTGACAGATTCTGTTTCATAAAGTTAAAAGCTTTGTCATAACCACAACAACCAAAAAAAGAGAGAAAGAAAAATAGATGAGGGGAAAATAGCTGTAATATGGTTAACAAAGGGTAATATATATTATGGAGTTCCTATAAATTAATAGTAAAAAAAAGAAACACAATTTTAAAATGATCAAAGGATATAAATAGTCGAATCATGAAAGAAGAAACACAAATGGCCATGAAAACTGTGAAAAGAAGCTCCATTTTGCTAGTGATCAAGAAAATGTACAACTAAACACCAACGGGAAACAATATTTGCTTACGAGATGGGCAAAATTTTAAAAAGATTGATAGCACCCAATGTTGAAGACAGTATGAAAAAATGGCCTTTCTTGAGGAATTGTAAATAGGAGCAAGGTTTTTGGAGACTAACTTGATGGCATCTATCCAGATGTTAACTGTATATACCCTATGACCAGCAAGAACACTCTTTGGAACCGATCCTACAGAAATGCTAGCTTAAGTGTGTAAAAATATACGTATAACAATGTTTATTTTAGCTAAGGCACTGGAAACAGCCCAAATATTCTTTAACAGGCAGATGGATAAATGGATGATGGTGCAACCCTCCTTCAAATATTTACCCTGGTTAAGAGGAAAGTTGTATATTAATAGCTTGGAAAGATATCCAAAACATGTTGATAAGTGAAAAAAAATTGAAGCACAGAATAGAAAAATGATCCACTTATGTAAAAAAAAAAGATGTGTGTGTGTGTCTCTGTGCAGGTGTGTGAGAGTATAATCCAAACTATAAAGAGTGATTACTTCTGAAGGAAATATTTTATGACACATTTCTGATTTTTTTAATATAATGAGCTTTTGAAATTAAATGTTTTTCTTAAAAGAACGATTTGGCAAATTCTGACAAAAACGTTAATAATTTGGAACTTATACTATATTTCTAGACTGGTTTGAGAATAATTGACATCTTTTCAATATTGATTTCTAAACTACAAATACAGAATGTCTCTCCATTTATTTAAGTCTTCTCTGTCTCTCAGTAAAGTTTGAAATTTTCCTTATGCTGGTCTTTTTAAATTGGCTACTTGGTAATACATAATTCTAGTTGCCATCGTAAGTAGGGAAACCCTGGAGGTGAAGTGGCTAAGTGTTACGGCTGCTAACCAAAGGGTTGGCTATTCAGATCCACCAGGTGCTCCATTGAAACTCTATGGGGCAGTTCTTCTTTGTCCTATAGAGTCGCTATGAGTCGGAATCAACTCAACAGCAGTGGGTTTTTTTTTATTATTATTATGGTAAGTAGAATGTTTTTTGTTTTTTCCCATTATATTTTCAAACTGGCTATGATACGATATACAAAAAGCTGTTGCTTCTCATGTATTACGTAAGGGGACTTCTTATTGAAAGATAGCCTTTGGTTTTTAAACAGTGTGTAGCAGGGAAGTTACGTGTGCAGGCTCCAGAATCAGGTCACTCAGATTGGAATCCTGGCTCTACCACTCACCACTCACCTCCTACTCAACACTTCTGGAACTTAGTTTCCACATCTGCAAAATAGAAGCAATGACAAATGTACCTCCTGGGGTTCCTGTGCCCTCACGTGTCTGTCAGTTTGTCCTACTGTGTGGGCTTGTGTGTTGCTGGGATGCTGGAAATATGCCACCGGTATTCAAATACCAGCAGGGTCGCCCACGGGGGACAGGTTTCAACTGACTTTCCAGACTAAGACAGACTAGGAAGAAGGACCTGGCAGTCTACTTCTGAAAAGAATTAGTCAGTGAAAACCTTATGAATAGCAGCAGAACGTTATCTGCTACAGTGCCGGAAGATGAGCCCTTCACGTTGGAAGACACTCAAAATATGACTGGGGAAGAACTGCCTCCTCAAAGTAGAGTTGACATAGATGGAGTCAAGCTTCTGCGACCTTCGTATGCTGATGCGGCGCACCTCAAAATGAGAGGAAACAGCTGCAAACATCCATTAATAATCAGAACGTGGAATGTACAAAGCATGAATCTAGGCAAATTTGAAACAGTCAAAAATGAAATGGAACGCATAAAGATCAATATCCTAGGCATTAGTGAGGTGAAATGGACTGGTATTGGTCATTTTGAATTGAACATTCATATGGTCTACTACCCTGGGAAAGACAACTTGAAGAGGGATGACATTGCATTCGATGTCAAAAAGAACATTTCAAGATCTATCCTGAAGTACAACACTGTCAGTGATAGGATAATATCCACAGGCCTAAAAGGGAGATCAGATAATACGACTATTATTAAAATCCGAACCAACCACTAACGCCAAAGATGAAGAAATTCAAGATTTTTCACCAACTTCTTCAGTCTGAAATTGATCGAACATGCAAACAGGATGCACTGATAACTACTGGTGGCTGGAATGTGAAAGCCGGAAACAGAAGAAGGATCAGTAGTTGGAAAATATGGCCTTGGTAATAAAATCATGCCAGAGGTCCCATGATTGAATATTGCAAAACCAATGACTTCTTCATTGCAAATGCCTTTTTTTCACCAACATAAATGTTGACTATACACATGGACCTTGCCAGATGGAATACACAGGAATAAACTGACTATGTCTGTGCAAAGAGATGATGGAAAAGCTCAATATCATCAGTCAGAACAAGGCCAGGGCTGACTGAAGATCAGACCATCAATTATTCACATGGAAGTTCAAGTAGAAATTGAGGAAAATTAGAACAAGTCCACAAGAGCCAAAGTACAACCTTCGGTCTATTCCATCTGAATTTAGAGACCATCTCGAGAATAGATTTGGTTCAATGAACACTAATAACCAAAGACCAGACAAGACGTAGAATGACATCAAGGACATCATACATTAAGAAAGCAAGAGGTCATTGACAAGGCAGGAGAGAAAGAAAAGACCTAAATGGATGTCGGAAGAGACTCTGAACTTGCTCTCGAACATCGAGTAGCTACAACAAAAGGATGAAAAATGATATAGTAAAAGAGCTGAACAGAAGATTTCAAAGGGCGGCTTGCAAGGACAAAGTAAAGTATTATGACAATATGTGCAAAGACATGGAGATAGAAAACCAAAAGGGAAGAACATGCTCAGCATTTCTCAAGCTGAAAGAACTGACAAAAAAATTCAAGCCTCGAGTTGTAATACTGAAGGATTCTATGGGGAAAATATTAAACGTCACAGGATGCACCAAAAGATGATGAAAGGAATACACAGAGTCACTATACCAAAAAGAACTGGTCGATGTCCAACCATTTCAGGAGGTAACCTATGATCAGGAACCAACGGTATTGAAGGAAGAAGTCCAAGCTCACTGAAGGCACTGGCAAAAAACAAGGCCCCAGGAATTGACGGAGTACCAACTGAGATGTTTCAACAAACAGATGCAACGCTGTAAGTGCTCACTTGTCTACCCCAGGAAATTTGGAAGACAGCTACCTGGCAGCCGACTGGAAGAGATCCATATTTATGCCTATTCCCAAGAAAGGTGATCCAACCAAATGCACAAATTGTCAAACAATATCATTAATATCACATGCAAGAAGAATTTTGTTGAAGATCATTTTGAATGCTAAAGCAGCTGCAGCATTATATCAATAGGGAACCACCAGAAATTCAAGACGGATTTAGAAGAGGACATGGAACCAGGGATATCATTGCTGATGTCAGATGGATCCTGGCTGAAAGCAGAGAATACCAGAAGGATGTTTACATGTGTTTTATTGATTGTGCTAAGGCATTCAACTGTGTGGAACAAAACAAATTATGGATAACATTGCAGAGAATAGGTATTCCAGAACACTTAATTGTGCTCATAAGGAATCTGTACATGGATCAGGAGGCAGTCATTCAAACAGAACAAGGGGATATTGCATGGTTTAAAGTTAGGAAAGGTGTGCATCAGGGTTGTATCCTTTCACCATACCTATTCAATCTGTATGCTAAGCAAATAATCCGAGAAGATGGACTATATGAAGAAGGACAGGGCATCATGATCGGAGGAAGACTCATTAACAACCTGCATTATGCAGATGACACAACCTTGCTTGTTGAAAGTGAAGACGACTTGAAGCACTTATTGATGAAGATCACAGACCACTAGCCTCAGTATGGATTACACCTCAACATAAAGGAAACAAAAATCCTCTCAACTTGACCAACAAGGAACATCACTGTAAATGGAGAAAAGATTGAGGTTGTCAAGGATTTCGTTTTATTTGCATCCACAATCAACATCCATGGAAGCAACAGTCAAAAAATCAAAAGATGCATTGCATTGGGTAAAACTGCTGCAAAAGATCTCTTTAAAGTGTCAAAAAGGCAAGACGTCACTTTGAGGACTAAGGTGCACCTGACCCAAGCCATGGTGTGTTCAATTGCCTCATATGCACACAAAATCTGGACAATGAATAATGAAGCCTGAAGAAGAATTGATGCCTTTGAATTGTGGTGTTGGTGAAGAATACTGAATATACCATGAACTGCCAAAAGAATGAACAAATCTGTCTTGGATGAAGTACAACCAGAATGCTCCTTGGAAGCAAGGATGGTGAGACTGGGTCTCATATACCTTGGACATGTTATCAGGAGGAATCAGTCCCTGGAGAAGGACATCATGCTTGGTAAAGTAGAGGATCAGCAAAAAAGAGGAAGAACCTCAAAGAGATGGATTGACACAATGCGTGAAACAATGGGCTCAAGCATAGCAACGATTGTGAGGATGGTGCAGGACCTGGCAGGCTTTTGTTCTGTTGTGCACAGGGTCGCTATGAATTAGAACTGCCTCAATGGCACCTAACAACGACAGGGTTCTTGTGAGGATTAAATGAGATAATAACGTGTCAAGCACTGAGAAGATGGCTTGGCAAGAAGGAAGTACATGGCATATTTGAGATTTTTTTTATAATATAGCCTTGTGCTTTGTTATGTAGTTTATCGCACCTGTGAATAGTAATAATTTTATATTATTTCTTGACAATATTGACATACTTTTTCTCTGTTTCTAACATTATTGATTTCTTCTCCTTTTCAATTGAATTGGCCAAAATTTTGAACAGTATTAAATAATAATTGTGTTACTGGCCTTCCTGGTTTTACTAGATAAGGCTTCAAACTTGGTGAAGGTATGATGATGATCAGCCGTTTGACAAAGATATTTTTGGAGGGGGGCCCAGAAGTCAGCGTAGTCAGGTGCTTCCAGCGAACCCTCTTACGACAAAGACCCCCCAAAAAATCAAGTGAAACAATTGCATTTATGACAAGCTAAAAGCCCTGACCATCAAAGGCAAAGTTAGAAAATGGACTGAGTGGCAGGGGAGGGAGAGATGGTCCAGAAGTGGACAGGGGTTGCTGGACCTGAATCGGTAGGAACCCTCAAGCTGCAGTGGGCTGATCGTAGTGTTTGGCCGCAGTATCCTCAGGGAGAAACAGCCAGCCGCACAGCCTACTGACACCTCCAGAACCAGAGAAGAGCGGCGCTCTCGCAAAAGCTAAGTGCTTGCATATATTTTACTGCACCCCCAGCCTGCAAGCCAGCTTCAGTGGCTGCCGATTTCCCTGGGCCTGAGATAGGTCCTGTTGTGTGTCCTGACCCATTCCCCTGGCCTTGGAGAAGGAATAAATTCACAGCTAAGGAAAAGATAATCTGCCAGCTCCACTAACCTGTGGAGCTCAGGACAGAAGCAGCTCCTGTCCAGGCATAAATGATCCGTGGATTTTGAATACCTTTCCCCCTCCATGGACATGTGTGGCCTATTTCAGGAGAATAGGACCTTGTTGGCAAACTGCAACTGTTTCAGCTGTGCGGTGGAGAAATGGGCGTTTGATGTTTGACATTGCTTTCTCTATTAAACAGGGTCCTCACCTACCCACATCAGGGACCTAAGGACTGGTGGCTCCACTCAGGTCACCCAGCCAACTGCAACAGAGGTCAAAGGACAACTGGTACCTCCCAGTCCTTAAAACCAAAAGGATTGGGTGCCCAAGGTCCATCTGCAGGACCCATCCCACTGTGCGCTCAAGGGAACAGGGATGCTCTTTCCTCACAGACACTCAGGGGGTGGATGTCAGCCCCCTGCATTTTTCAGAACATGACCCCCTGCTGCAACAAGATACTGGTACCTACACCAATCACCCCTGCCCCTCTAAGACTGTAGGACAGAGCCTGTACTACACACTTGATGACCAACTACCTGGACACCTGAGCTGAATTCATACAGGAAAAGTGAATGGGCTCCTAGGCTTATATACCTGGTAACAGCACTAGCCATCTGGTGACATGACGTTAGAGCTTCAAAGGTGGAAATAATCAAGCTATCTCACTCACACAACCTATATGGATATATCAAAACAAAACAAAGTGAGAAGCTAGGATATAGTCAGCAAACATAAAATGAACTAATACAATACTTACAGAGGGCACAGAGACAACAGTCAATATCAAATCACATAAAGAAGCAGATGATGATCGCCTCAACAAGCTCTCAAAACAAAGAATCAACTGATATTCTGGATGAACGTGCCTTCCTGGAATTACTGGATGCAGAATACAGAAGATTAATATACAGAATGCTTCAAGACAACAGGAACGAGATCAGGAAGGACATCAGGCAATATGCAGAAAAGCCAAGGAACACACAGATAAAGCAGTTGAAGAAATTAAAAAAGTTATTCAAGAACACAACAAAAAATTTAATAAGCTGCAAGGATCCATAGAGATTTCAGTCCAAAATTCAAAAGATTAACAACAAAATTACAGAAGTAGACAACTCAATAGAAAGTCAGAGGAGCAGAATTGAGCAAATGGAAGGCAGAATTGGTGAGACAGAAATAAAGCACTTGGCACCAATATATTTGAAGACAAATCAGATAAAAGAATTTAAAAAATGAAGAAATCCTGTGAATCATGTGGGACTCTATCAAGAGAAATAACCCACGAGTGATTGGAGTACCAGAACAGGGAGGGATAACAGAAAATACAGAGAGAATTGTTGAAGATTTGTTGGCAGAAAACTTCCCTGATATCGTGAAAGATGAGAAGATATCTATCCAAGATGCTCATCGAACTCCACATAATGTAGATCTCAAAAGAAAGATAAAGACATGATTTTAACAGCCAAAACCAAAACCAAAGATAAAGAGAGAATTTTAAGAGCAGTTAGGGATGAACGAAAAGTCACCTACAAAGGAGAGTCAGTAACAATGAGCTCAGACTACTCGGCAGAAACTATGGAGGGAAGAAGGCAATGGGATCACTTATATAAAAAATTGAAGGAAGAAAATTGCCAGCCAAAAATCATATATCCAGCAGGACCATATCTCAAATATGAAGGTGAAATTAGGACATTTCCAGATAAACAGAAGTTTAGGGAATTCGTAAAAACCAAACCAACACTAAAAGAAATACTAAAGGGAGTTCTTTAGTTAGAAAATCAATAATATCAGGTATTGACCCAAAACTAGAACACTGGGCAGAGCAATAAGAAGTCACCCCAGACAGGGAAATCAGGATAAAAAAATACTCAAAACGGTAACAACGGGAGGCAGAGCCAAGATGGTGGAATAGACAAACACTTCCATCGAGCCCTCTTTACAACAAAGACCAAAAAAAATAAGTGAAACGAGTATATTTGTGACAAGCTGGGAGCCCTGAACTTCAAAGGCAAGCTTAGACAATGATCTGAGGGGCAGGGGGAGGAAGAGACTGTTCAGAAGCGGAGAGGAGTTACCAGACCTGAATCGTGGGGAGCACTCAGGCACCATTCCCGGAGCGGTGGTGGCAGTGGACTGGTACTAACATTCAGCTGCAGTTTCCTCAGGGAGAAACAGCCAGCCACACAGCCTACTCACACCTCCGGAACCTGAAAAGAACAGCGCTCTCAGCAGAAGTTAAGTACTTGTGTATATTTTACCACGTGCTCCCCAGCCCCATGCTGGCTTCAGCTGCTGAATTCCCTGGGCCTGAGATAGGCCCTGTTGAGCACCTAGAGCCATCCTCTTGGCCTTGGGGAAGGAAAAAATTTGCAATTGGGGGAAAAGATAATTTGCTAGCTCCACTAACCGGGGGAGCTCAGGACAGAAGCGGCTCCTGTCCAGGCATAAACCATCCGTGGGCTTTCAGCACCCTTCCCTTCTGCATGGACCTGTGTGGGCCTATTTTGGGGCAATAGGCCGTTGTTGGCAGAATCCAACCATTTCAGCTGTGTGGTGGAGAGGTGAGTGTTTGATGTTCGACATTGCTTTGCCTTTTAAACAAGGTCCTCACCTACCCACATCAGGCACCTAAGGACTGGTAGCTCCACTCAGGTCACCAAGCCACCCACGACAGGGGTCTAAAGATTACTGGTACCTCCCAGTCCTTACAAACAAAAACATTGGATGCCCATGGTCCATCTGCAGAACCCACCCACCTGCACGCTCTAGGGACCAGGGATGCACTTTCCTCAGAGACACTCGGGAGTTGGTTCTCAGTCCTCTGCTTTGTTCAGAGTGTGACCCCCTGCTGCAATCAGATACCGGTATATATGCCAATATCCCCTGCCCCTCTAAGACTGTAGGACAGAGCCTGTACCACACACTTGATGATCAGCTACCTGGACACCTGAGCTGAATTCATACAAGAAAACTGAATGGACTCCTAGACTGATATACCAGATAACAGCTCTAGCCATCTGGGGACAGGAAGTCAGAGCTCCAAAGGTGAAAATAATCAAGCTAGCTCACTCAAGCAACTCATAGGGGTATACCAAAACAAAACAAAGCAAGAAGCTATGACACAGTAAGCAAGCATTAATTAATATGATAACTTATAGATGGCTCAGAGAAAACAGTCAATATCAAGTCACATAAAGAAACAGACCATGATCACCTCATAAAGCTCTCAAAACAAAGATCCAGGGATCTTCTAGATGAAAGTGCATTCCTGGAATTACCAGAGCCAGAATACAAAAGTTTAATATACAGAACCCTTGAAGACATCAAGAAGGCAATGAGGCAACCCCCAGAACAAGCCAGGGAACACACAGATAAAGCAGCTTAAGAAACTAGAAAGATTATTCAGGACCATAACGAAAAGTTTAATAAGCTGGAAAAATCCATAGGCAGACAGCAATCAGAAATTCAGAAGATTAACAATAAAATTACATAACTAGACAACTCAATAGAAAGTCAGAGGAGCAGAATTGAGCAAGTGGAAGCTGGAAGTTTTGAACTTGAAGATAAATCACTTGGCCCTAATATATTTGAAGAAAAATCAGATAAAAGAATTTTAAAAAATGAAGAAACCTTGAGAATCATGTGGGACTCTATCAAGAGAAATAACCCACGAGCGATTGGAGTACCGGAAGAGGGAGGAATAACAGAAAATACAGAGAGAATTGTTGAAGATTTGTTGGCAGAAAACTTCCCTGATATCGTGAAAGATGAGAAGATATCTATCCAAGATGCTCATCGAAGTCCACTTAAGGCAGATCTTAAAAGAAAGTCATCAAGACATATTACAATCAAAGTTGCCAAAACCAAAGATAACGAATTATAAGAGCAGCGATGGATAAACGAAAAGCCACCTACAAAGGAAAGCCAATAAGAATAAGCTCGGACTACTCGGCAAAAACCATGCAGGCAAGAAGACAATGGGATGACATATTTAAAAAATTGAAGGAAAAGAACTCCCAGCCAAGAATCATATACCCAGCAAAACTGTCTCTTTAATATGAAGGTGAAATTGTGACATTTGCAGATAAACACAAGTTTAGGGATTTTTAAAAAACCAAACCAAAACCACAAGAAATACTGAAGGGAGTTCTTTGGTTAGAAAATCAGTAATACCAGGTATCAACTCAAGACTAGAACACTGGGCAGAACAATCAGAAGTCAACCCAGACAGGGTAATCCAAGAAAACAAAGCCAGATTATTTAAAAAAAAAAAAAAAAAAAGCTCAAAACAGGGTAATAGCAATATTATTATGTAAAAGAAGACAACATTAAAATACTAAAGAGGGACTAAGAAATGTAATCATATACCTTCCATATGGAGAGGAAGATACGGTGATACAAAGAATAAAAGTTCGGTTTAAATTTAGAAAAATAGGGGTAAACAAGGTAACCACAAAGGAGACAAACTATCCTACACATCAAAATAAAATACAAGGGAAAAATAGAGACTCAGCAGAAACAAAATTGACAACAACAAATATGAGGAAAGGACAATATATAAAGATAATCTACTCAGCACATAAAACTAAGTGGGAAAAAGAAACTGTCAACAACAGACCAAAAAAGACATCAAAATGATAGCACTAAATTCATACCTATCCACAATAACACTGAATATAAATGGACTAAATGCACCAATGAAGAGACAGAGAGTGGCAGAATGGATTAAAAAACAAGATCTGTCTATATGCTACCTACAAGAGACACACCTTAGACTTAGAGGCACAAACAAACTAAAACTCAAAGGATGGAAAAAATTATATCAAGCAAACAACAATCAAAAAAGAGCAGGACAGGGTAGAACTGCCCCATAGGATTTCCAAGGCTGTAAATCTTTAGGTAAGCATACTCACATCTTTCTCCCACAGAGTTGCTAGTGGGTTCCAAGGACTGACCTTTTGACTAGAAGCCCAGTGCTTAACCATCCTGTCACCACGGCCCCTTACACACCCTACGTCTTCTAAAACCTCAGTCTGGAGACAATGTGTGTAGGCCCTGTGGGGAGAGAGAACACCAGATATCCTCATGCGCAAATGGGGAGCTACAGCCCCTGGTAGGGCATGGTGACAGAGCCGGGGAGGTTCCTCACTCCAGAACCTTCTGTCCTAGTCCAGTTTCCTATGGAGATGCTTCCTCCCGGGGTCAGTGCTTTCCAGGCTGACGTCTCTACAGAGGCTGTTCGGGGTTGGCGCTGACAAGAGTCTAAGCGCAGGTTTCAAACCGTGCCTGGTCAGGATACAGATATTCTTCTGCAAAGTCTGGGTACATGTGTGCAAACCTGTCAGCAAAAGAGATTCTTCTCATCTTCATCCACACCGCTGAAGAGGTCTATCAGAAGCAGCTCTGCCACGCCCAAGGCCGTCTTCAGAATGCAGGACAGGTCTTCATTTATGCAGCCGTCCTTCTGCCATGTATACATCTTGAATGGCAGCTGGATGGTGTCCAGAGTCTCAGACACTCTGCAGACCACGGACAAGGCGATCACATGTTCCCGCAGGTCCATCTTGCCACCTCCGCTCTCGTCAAACAGTGAGAACATGCAGTCCAGCGTGTCGGAAAGAAGTACCTCCAAGTACTCCGTGAACCTCACAAGTCAGTCTTCTCGCCCTTCTTCACCTTTGCGCTTTCTGATCTTTTTCAAGTTTTTCTAGCTTTAGCCCCAGGCCTCTCACAAGCCTGGCGAATTCTAGAAGGCAAGTGTCGGAGGGGAGACGGACTGTCCTTCCGCTGGGGCCAGCTAACGATCCTCAAACGTGAAATCCATGATGGAGACGCCCAGGGTCTCTGCCATGACGCGCCTCATGCTGCTGGCGTATAGCACCGGGCTCCTCTTCACCTTGGAAGGGTGGTAAACTGGGAGAAACTCAATTTCCACCTAACTGTGAAACTGACACAGGGCGAGCCACAGCATTTCCAACACTCCAGGTCCTTGCCACGTCCACATGATCGTGTCCAGCTTATTTGTGTATCCTAAAACCACAGGCTGGACAGGAACACCAAGGATAAACACACCAGTCTTGAAGGTAGTTTGACAGGTCCCATTGGTACAAGTACCTTCTGGAAAAATCATTGTCATAACTTCCCATTGGACTAAGCCCCTCTGTTTATCTCTTCCACTGTTTTCCTGTACAAGTCCTGGTCTGATCCGAACACACTGGCTGGATGTACTTGATCAGAGTTCCCCATATGGGGATACCCCTGCTCTCTGCCTTCATCACGATGGACGACATGGTCATGGTCACGGGAACGGCGTCGAAGTACGAGGGGTGTGGTGCCAAGGGTCAGGATGGCCGCCTCAGTCGGTAGGGCCTGTCACCCCTTCTGGGCCACCGGGTGGAAGCCGCCTGCATATCACGTGGTCTGCATGACTGCCTTGAGCGGGAAGTCCACGACCTTCTGCCACAAGCCAGCGGCTCTTCTGGTTCTCTCTCAGCAAATCCCAGTGAAGGTACAAAAGCGAAGGACCAGGCGAACAGCATCATGAAGGCGGCAAACAGGAGTCGGATGGGGAAGAGGGTCAGCGTCATGATGGCGATCTGGGCCTTCTGCAGAGTGCTGAAGCGCAGCTCGTGCATGAAGGGGTTCTACCCTGGGGGTGACAGCCACCGCTTCACCTGCACCTGCGCTGGAGGAGTTGGCGGCTGAGACAGAGCGGCCTGTGGCAGGTCTCCCCAGCCGCAGAGCCACCACCGTGAGAAGAGCCCGAGCGGACCGAGGCGGAGGGCGGGCAGACCCCTTATAATTCTTCTCATTTCTGTAGGGTTGGTAGTGGTGCCCCCTCTTTCGTTCCTGATTTTGGTAATCGGTGTCTTCTCTTTCGTTTTCTTGGTCAGTTTAGCCAAAGGTTAAAGGTTTGTCAATTTTGTTGATCTTTTCAAAAAGCCAACTCTTGGTTTATTTGATTTTCTCCGGGTTTTTCTTTCAGCCACAGTATTATTTCATTTTTTTTTTTTCTTGCTTGCTTTGTGTTTAGCTTGCTCATTGTTTTGTAGTTTCCGAAGGTGAAAGCTTAGGTTTTTTATTTGAGACTTCTCTTCTTTCTATCACAGGCATTTAAAGTTATACATTTCTTTACAAGCAATGCTTGAGATACATCCCATATGTTTTGATATGTTGTGTTTTTGTTTTCATTAAGTCCAAATTATTTTTAATGTCTCTTCTGTTTTCTTCTTTGATGCATGGATTATTTTGAAGTGTGTTAATTTTCAAGTATTTGGTGTTTTCTCATATTTCTTTCTGTTGTGGATTTCTAATTTAATTCCATTGTGGTCAGAGAATCAGAGAACACACTTTGCATAATTTCAGTCTTTTTAATTTTATTGAGACTTGTTTTTGGCTCAAGGCCTACCCTGGAAAATGTTCCATGTATACTTGAAAAGATCATGTGTTCTGCAGTCCTTGGGCATTTTATAAATATCAGTTATGTCAAGTTGATGAGTAGTGTTAAAGTCTTCTGTAGTTATTCCATCAATGACTGAGAGTGGGGTATTGAAAGTCCTAACTATTATTGATAAATTGTCTATTTCCTCTTTTAATCCTTCCGGTATCTGCTTCATGCATTTTGGGGGTCTGTTGTTGAAGGACATTTATAATTGTTATATATTCTAGATGTATTGACTATCAAAAAGGTCCATAGTAATATTTGTTTTAAAGTCTATTTAATGTGATATTAATATAGCCATTCCAGCTCTCTTATGGTTACTGTTTACATACTATATCTTTTTCTATTCTTTATTTTCAACCTACTTGTGTCTTTGAATATAAGGTGTTCCTCTTGTAAGCAGCAAGACCCATTGTTGGATCTTGCTGTTTTATCCAGTCACATAATCTCTGCCTTTGGACTGGCGTGTTTAGTCCATTCAATTTTAATGTTCTCATTGATACGGTTAGGTTTTCTTTTGCTATTTTGCTAGGTGTTTTCTGTTTGTTTCAATGAAGTAATAGAACCATTAAAAGTTTTTAAGTTTAATAAGAAGCATCAATATATTTGGAAACTACTAAATTATTTCTCACTAAAGAAAAATCCAAAAGAGAAGAAATGACTCACACTTCTGTCATTCAAACTTAACTTCACTTAACATTGTGGTATATTTTCTTCCAGTCTTTCTTATTCTTCATAGATGTTTGTCTGCTTTTTTTCCTCCCAGAGTTTATATCATACTACACATACAATTATTGTATATTTTCTTACAGAAGTATATTATATGCATTTTGCACGGATTTCAACCACAGAAGAGCCATCACCAGCCAAGATACCCTTGAAGCAGTCATGTGGAAGACTTTCTGAATAAATGAAGTGGCTCTGAATGGTCCTGTTGCTTAATTGACTGCACTTATCAAAAAGTTGAGTATGTCAGAAGGTTGATACAAACGGTTAACGTGCTTGGCTGCTAACTGAAAGGCTGGAGATTCAAGTCTACCCAGAGGTGCCACAGAAGAAAGGCTTTTGGGTCTAATTCTAAAAAAAAATCAAACATCTAAAACCCTATGGAGTATAGTTCTACTCTGACACATGTGGGGTCTCCATGAGTCAGAATCAGCCTGACAGCAACTGTTTGGGGTTAAAAGGCAAGGTGTCTGAACAGCACCTGTTGCGTCAGGTCTTTGTACTACACACCTGGTCTCTGGGTCCTGTGTTTTTAGCTTCCTATTTACTTCGTTAAATAAAAGAAAGATGTTTGCTTTTGTAAGTTTGGTAAAATTCACCTGTAAAATGGCTGGACTTACTGTCTTGAGGGAGTGGTGTGGATAGTTGTCTACTACTGATTTTATGTAAATGCTGATATTAAGCTTATTGATTTTATTTAAACCTTTTGTCTCTTTGTCTATTAGTTTTTGATGATGCATTTGCTGATTCTCCAAGTAGTTTCACCAAATTATGCTTGTTGTAGAGAGATTCTCCAATTCTGTTAGAGTAAAATCAAAGACATTTATTGAAGCCAATATGTCATTCAAAAGGAGACCATGAAAACCTCAGAGTCCGAAGCCCATGGATCCAAGGGAGAGAGTGCAAATTACACATAGTTATATGCCATGGGAGGAACTACAAAACACAATATTCTGATTGGTTTACAGTGACTGAAATCAATCAAAGGTGGGAGAAAGCAGAACATGATTTTTAACATTAGTGGTTACATATAGCTAAAAAAAATTCATACATTAATTGGCTAAAGGACAAAATTGCAAGGTATGTGTTTGTGGAGAGGGTCTTATGACCATCACGAAATGATGACATGATGATGGCATAACAGATACTGTCGGGAACAGATTGCTAAACATTACCTTGCTCAGAACATAAGATTTTCTGGACTGATTTAACACAAAAACTTTCAATAAGGTTTGGTTACAGACACCAGGACATGTAATATCCACATTCTTAGCCTGACCACAAAGAATAGAGTTTCCTTAATGACAGCGTTGGTTCCTAAGCAACAGGGTTTGAATCTGTGTGAAAGATTATACTGAGCTTTAGCATTAGTTCACCCATTTTACTTTACATCAGATGCCTCTTTTGATTTTATATCCCACATCATTCTGTTCCTTTGATCAACGGTTCTGAAGAACATCCTTTGTTCACAGTTTTGGGCATAATGTCTTCTGCATGAGTTTGTCAATATGCTAATCCCAGGTGGTGGCTCAACCTTCATAATTTATGCCTTTCTAGTTTTTCATGTTAAGCCCCTTATCCACCATAATCAGGGACCATCGGTATCTTGGTTGCTGGGCAGCTCCAGTACTTCCATCATGCTATGGCTGAGCAGCTGTCTTCAGTGATTTCGGTATAGGGAGTGGATAGGGTATGGCCACATTGGAGGAACAACCTGACTTACTTTCAAATGGCTAACATAAGTCATGAGGCTTCTCTGATTTTGGGTTCCTGAATGCAGTGTTGATATGCGTAATTTTTGAGCATGATCTTGAATGCAGTGTTGATATACATAATTCTCTGAGCATGAGATGAAGCAGGGTTATCAGTTCCTGTTGTAGATGCACATCGCATAACACATTTTAGAATTCCAATAATAAAGATTATTGTTAAAATAATTAACCCAGTTTGCAACAGAGACCGTAACCAAGAACCTGCACTATTAAGTAGCCAATTGAAGATATAAAAAAAGAATGGTGAAGTTATAGGGGGTATAGACTGTAACCAAACAGCCACTGGATGAATCTTAGCAATATCCTGTTCAACATCTCCAGTTAATCCAAGAGCAACAACAGGCATTAGCAATGGAGCAAAACTCTCCTTGCTGGGCTAAGAGGATATCTAAAACTATTCCATAGTCCAATACTACTTTGGCCAAGGATCCTAAAGTTTTCGTTGGGCGGCCATTCCATTGGCCACATCATCAACAATTTTAGCCATAGTGGCAGATAAATTGCTAATGGGATGTTCTATTGCATAGTACCAAGCCAGGGCACAACAGCACATAAGAAGGATCTCCCCATCCTGGGTAATAAATGATGGGATTATCTGAGAGGACAAGTTCTATCTTCTTTATGGATATTAATTTCAAGTTACTGTTCCATAGCAAGGTGTCACTGTATGAATGAATACTCATGGTAACTCCTAGCATCTTTAAGGTACATGGGCCTAGCATATATTCCAACCATGTAAACATGACAATGCCCAAATATAGAGTGACTTACCAGAGTTTTTCCTTGAATAAGCTGATCCTCCACACAAAAAGACACATCTAGATGGGGCACACAACATGCCTGCCCAGGTTTGAATATAAGGAAATGGGATGGACTGATTGGCCCTTCTGAGTCACTTTGCAGTTAATGAATCATCACGAATGGATAATTCTCCAAATTCCAGGGATCCTTGAGTCACGCACAAACTGAGAGTTTTTTATTATTTTTAAAATGACTATCTGCTACTACTGTAGAATAATATTGAACACCATCAAGAAAAAGATTGCATGGTGTGGGTAGAATAAAACATTCTAACCATGCATTGGTAAGATTGAAACAGGGAGTTGATGGATAAGTGGGTAATTCTGGAAGTAGCCATAATGTGACATGAATAGCCCATTTAAAGAGTTTCTCAAAATCAACAGTAAAATCAGGTGTGGATTTATAATCTAATACTGGCACAGCAAAAGGATCGGTATGATCTTGTGTAGACTGAGGGGAAGAGTGATGCATCCGCACTCAAATTGTTAGCACCGGCTACTGAAATAACTAATTTGATAAAAGCATTTTCTTACCAAGCAATAGAAAAAGGAAACAATAAAGGTATTAAAGCAGTAATGGGAGTCATGATTAGAACACACATATGGAAAAGGAATACTACCACAAACATTCAGAAAAAATAACTGTGCCTGTAATTACCAAGGAAACCCTGATGGTGTAATAGTTAAGGTTCAGCTGCTAACCAAAAGGTCTGCAGTTCAAATGGACCAAGTGCTCCTTGGAAACCCTATGGGGCAGTTCTACTCTGTCCCATGGGGTCGCTATGAGTCAGAAAGAACTCAACAGCAATGGGTTTGGTTAAAATTACCAAACTAACTCCAAAAATCTCCAAAAGTTGCATAAATGTTTACCAAAAAATAATTCTTAAGTATATAACATACAGAAAAGCTAAAGCTAGAAAGATCGCAGTATAACAGAGTCTAAAGCTTAGCCACCTGCATGTTCCAGCTCCATGACCTGGGGTAAGTCATCCACTCTTGTAGTCATCTACTTCATGTTTGAACACAAGTGAATTTCACTTTGAGTTCTTCTGTGACTTCTAGTACAAACAGGTGCTGTAGTCTTTTTCAGTTGAGATAAATGGACCCACTCCTTAACTCCTCGTAATTTAGCCACACAAGGATGAATTAGGGGGAATAGGTATGGACCCTTCCAACAAGGCTCAAGGGAATCCTTTAATTGGTGTGTCTTCCAATAAACATAGTTGCTAGGTGCAAGAGGAGGCATTGTACCTCCGCCATCAAATGCTTGCTTGAGGAGCATACTCCTTGGCATAATGAATTAAGGCCTGACAATATTTTAATAAATTGGCTTGGATCAAATCTGAATCAGCAGCTCCTGATAAATAAGGTAAATTCATTGGCTACCCTGCAATTATCTCATAAGGGGTCAATTTATGAGGGTCAGGTCAGCCACACTGAAGATGAAAGTTTTGCCAATTCGGTCTTTATGATACCATTGTTCCGTTCTACAAATCCAGAGGACTGCGTGTGGCAAGAACAATGGAGCTGACAAAAAACAGGAAATATTTTACAAATAGAAGCAATCACTTGTCCAGTAAAGTGGGGTACCTAAATCACTGCAAAGGATGGCTGGAGCCCCAAGTGGGAACGATATTTTCCAGCAACTTCTTAGCCACAAACGTTGCCATAGCTTGGTGACAGGGAAAATCTTCTACTAAATGTGAATATCCGCAAATCACAACTAAAACAAATGTATAACTGTTGGAGGGAGTTAGTTGAATAAAATCCACTTACTATTTGAACACAGGTACTATTAGCAATGGGTATCTCCCAAGAGATACCCTGATGATGAGGGTATCCCTCTGGTGAGGGTTGGTAGATTTTACCTCCATTATACTCAGAACAAACAGAGCACAGCCTCGCTACTTGATTTGAAGCCTTCCAAAGTGTCCCCAAAAATATTTATGTAAAATTCCCATTGTCTTGTCCCTGCTCCATGATCCTTCACATGAAAGGTCATGACCAAAGGATGTGTAAGTCCTTGAAGATAACTGGTTTTGAATCTGGCCTTTCCCAAAGGAAAGTATTCTTACTAATTTTACAACTGTCCTGTCATGGATTGAATTGTGTCCCCCCAAAATATGTGTATCAATTTGGCTAGGCTCGATACCAAGTATTGTGCGACTGTCCACAATTTTGTCATCTGACGTGATTTTTCTGTGTGTTGTAAATCCTATCTCTATGATGTTAATGAGATGGGATTAGTAGCAGTTATGTTAATGAGGCAGGACTCAATATACAAAATTAGATTGTATCTTAAGCCAATCTATTTTGACATACCAGACAGAAGTGAGCAGACAGACACAGGGACCTAATACAATCAAGAAGCAACACCAGGAGAAGAGTGCGTCCTTTGGAACTGAGGTTCCTGCACTAAGAGGCTCCTAGACCAAGGGAAGATTGATGACAAGGACCTTCCTCCAGGGCTAACAGAGAGAGAAATCCATCGTCTGGAGCTTGCACCCTGAATTCAGTCTTCTAGCTTCCTAGACTGAAAGAATAATTCTCTGTCTTAAAGCCATCCACTTGTGGTATTCCTGTCATAGCAGCCCTAGATAACCAAGACAGAATTTGTTACCAGGAGTGAGGTGCTGCTCTAACAGATACCTAAAATATGGATGCAGAAGAGGGAGTGACCAAAATGGTGGAATAAACAAATGCTTCCAGTGAGCCCTCTTACAACAAAGACCTGAAAAAACAAGTGAAATGAGTATATTTATGACAAGCCAGGAGCCCTGAACATCAAAGGCAGGTTAGAAAATGAACTGAGAGTCAGGGGGAGGAAGAGACATTTCAGAAGCAGAGAGGCGTTACTGGACCTGAATCACTGGGAGCACTCAGGCACCATTCCTGGGAGTGGCTGTGGCAGGCTGCTACTAGTGTTCGGCAGCAGTTTCCTCAGGGAGAAGCAGCCAGCCACACAGCCTACTCATACCTCTGGAACCAGAGAAGAACGGCGCTCTTGGCAAAAGGTAAGTACCTGCGTATATTTTACCACACCACCCCCTGCCCCGATCCCAAGCTGGCTTCAGCAGCTGATTTCCCTGGCCCTGAGATAGGCCCTATTCAGCACCTAGAGCCATTCTCCCAGCCTTGGAGAAGGAATAAATTTGCAATTAGGGGAGAAGATAATTTGCCAGCTCCATTAAGCAGAAGAGCTCAGGACAGGAGCGGCTCCTGTCTAGGCATAAACGGTCCATGAACTTTAAGTACCTTTCCCCTCTGCATGGACTTGTGTGGGCCTATTTCAGGAGAATAGGCCCTCCTTGGCAGACTACAACTATTTCAGCCGTGTGGTTGAGAGGTGAGAATTTGATGTTTGACATTGCTTTGCTTATTACACAGGGTCCTCACCTACCCACATCAGGGGCTAGAGGACTGGAGGCTCCACTCAGGTCACCCAGCCACCCGTGACAAGGATCCAAGGAGAACTGGTACCTCCCAGTCCTTACAACCAAAAACATTGGGTGCCCATGGTCTGTCTGTAGAGCCCCCCCCCACCCCACCTATAGGATCTAGGGAACAGGGACATGCTTTCCTCAGAGACACGTGGGGGACGATTCTCAGGACCCCGGCCTTGTTCAGAGTATGATGCCCTGCTGCAATCAGGTACCAGTACCTACACCAATCACCCCTGCCCCTCTAAGACTGTAGGACAAAGCCTGTACCACATATTGATAATCGGCTACCTGGACACCTGAGCTGAATTCATGCAAGAAAATTGAATGGACCCCTAGACTGATATACCTGATAACAGCTGTAGCCATCCAGGGACAGGACATCAGAGCTCCAAAGGTGAAAATAATCAAGCTAGCTCACCCAGGCAACCCATTTGGGAATATCAGAACAAATCAAAGCAAAAAGCTACAACACAGTGAGCAAACATAAAATAAGCTAATACAATAACTTATAGATGGCTCAGAGACAACAGTAGATATCAAGTCACATAAAGCAACAGACCATGATCACCTCAACAAGCTCTCAAAACAAAGAATCAAGGGATCTTCTAGATGAAAGTGCCTTCCTGGAATTGCCAAAGGCAGAATATAAAAGATTAATATACAGAACCCTTCAAGACATCAGGAAGGAAATGAGGAGATACGCAGAACAAGCCAAGGAACACACAGATAAAGTAGTTGAAGAAATGAAAAAGGTTATACAAGAACATAATGAAAAATTTAATAAGCTGGAAAAATCCATGGACAGACAGCAATTAGAAACTCAGAAGAGTAACAATAAAATTACAGAAGGAGCAACTGAATAGAAAGTCAGAGGAGCAGAACTGAGCAAGTGGAAAGCAGAATCTCTGAAGTTGAAAATAAAGCACTTGGCACCAATATATTACAAGAAAAATCATATAAAAGAATTTGAAAAAAACGAAGAAACCTTAAGAATCATGTGGGACTCTAACAAGATAAATAACCTATGAATGACTGCAGTACCAGAACAGGGAGGGATAACAGAAAATACACAGAGAATCATTGAAGATTGTTGGCAGAAAACTTCCCTGATATCGTGAAAGATGAAAAGATATCTCTCTAAGATGCTCATCGAATTCCACATAAGGTAGATGTTAAAAGAAAGGCACCAAAACATATTATAGTCAAACTTTCCAAAACTAAAGATAAAGAGAGAATTTTAAGAGCATCTAGAGATAAACGAAAAGTCACCTACAAAGAAGAGTCTATAAGAATAAGCTCGGAGTACATGGCAGGAACCCTGCAGGCAACAAGGCAATAGGATGCTTATATAAAAAACTGAAGGCAAAAAATTGCCAGCCAAGAATCATATATCCAGCAAAACTGTGTCTCAAATATGAAGGTCAAATTAGGACATTTCCAGATAAACAGAAGTTTAGGGAATTCATAAAAACCAAATGAAAACTACAAGAAATACTAAAGGGAGTTCGTTGGTTAGAAAATCAATAATACTAGGTATCAGCCTAAGACTAGGACACTGGGCGGAGCAATCAGAAGTCAACCAAGACAGTGAAATAAAAAAAAAAATCAAAATTTAAAAAACGCTCAAGAGTAAGTCGGAGTATGGAGTAAGGTGTATATAAGCTTATATGTGACAGACTGACTTGATTTGTAAACTTTTACTTAAAGCACAACAAAAATTATTTTTTAAAAAAGCTCAAAACAGGGAAAAAGTGATGTTATTATGTAAAAGAAGACAACATTAAAAAAATAAAGAGGGACTAAGAAATGTAGTCATAGACCTTCCATATGGAGACAAAGACAAGGCAATACACCGAAATAAAAGTTAGGTTTAAATTTAGAAAAGTAAGGGTGAATAATAAGATAACCACAAAAGAGTCAAACTAACCAACACGTGAAAATAAAATGCAAGAAAAAAATACAGACTCACCAGAAAAAAAAATCAACAACAAGGAATATGAGGAAAGGTAAACTATTCAGCACATAAAATTAAGTGCGAAAAAGAAACTGTCAACAACACATAAAAAAAGACATCAAAATGATAGCACTATATTCATTAAAGAAAAAAAATTCATACCTATCCATAACTACGCTGAATGTAAATGGACTAAATGCACCAATAAAGAGATGGAGAGTGGCAGAATGGATTAAAAAAAAATCCCTCTATATGCTGCTTACGAGAGACGCACCTTAGACTTAAGAAACACAAACAAACTAAAATGCAAAGGGTGCAAAAAAATATATCAAGTAAACAACAATCAAAAAAGAGCAGGAGTGGCAATAGTAATTTGTGACAAAAGAGACTTTAAAGTTAAATCCATCGGAAAGGATAAGGAAGGACACTATATAATGATTAAAGGGACAATATACTAAAAAGATATAACCATAGTAAATATTTTTGCACCCAATGACAGGGCTGCAAGATACATAAAACAAACTCTATCAGTATTAAAAAGTGAGATAAACAGTGCCACAATAATAGTAGGAGACTTCAACACACCACTTTCGATGAAGGACAGGACATACAGAAAGAAGCTCAGTAAAGACACGGAAGATCTCGACGCCACAATCAACCAACCTGACCTCATAGACATACACAGAACACTCCACCCAACAGCAGCCACATATACTTTCTTTTCCAATGCACATGGAACATTCTCTACAATAGACCACAGAATCCAAAAGATTGAAACATTACAAAGAATCTTCTCTGACCATAAGGCCATAGAACTAGAAATGAATAACAGAAAAAGCAGGGAAAAGAAATCTAATACTTGGAAACTGCACAATACCTTGATCGAAAAAGACTGGAGTATAGAAGACATTAAGGATAGAATAAAGAAATTCACAGAATCCAATGAGAATGAAAACACCTCCTATGAGAACCTTTGTGACACAGTAAAAGCAGTGCTCAGAGGTCAATTTATATCAATAAATGAACACATACAAAAAGAAGAAAGGGTCAAAATCAAAGAATTATCCCGACAACTTGAACAAATAGAAAGAGAACAACAAAGGAAATCCTCAGACACCAGAAGAAAACAATAAAAATTACAGCAGAGCTAAATGAAATAGAAAACAGAAAAACAATTGAAAGAATTAACAAGACCGAAAGCTGGTTCTTTGAAAAAATCAACGAAAGTGATAAACCATTGGCCAAAGTGACAAAAGAAAAACAGGAGAGGAAGCAAATAGCCCCAATAAGAAATGGGATGCATGATATTTCAACAGACCCAACTGAAATTAAAAGAATCATATCAGATTATGATGAAAAATTGTACTTTTACAAATTTGAAAACCTAGAGGAAATGGATGAATTCCTAGAAACACACTACATACCTAAACTAACACAAACAGAGGTAGAACAACTAAATAGACCCATAGCAAAAGAAGAGATTGAAAAGGCAATCGAAAAACCTCCAACAAAAAAAAGCCCCAGCCTGGATGGCTTCACTGCAGAGTTCTACCAAGCTTTCAGAGAAGAGTTAACGCCACTACTACTAAAGGTATTTCAGAGCATAGAAAAGGATGGAATACTTAAAAACTCATTCCATGAAGCCACCATATCCCTGATACCAAAACCAGGTAAAGACACCACAAGAAAAGAAAATTATAGACCTGTATTCCTCATGAATGTAGATGCAAAAATCCTCAACAAAATTCTGGCCAATACAATTCAACAACATTTCAAAAAATAATTCACCATGACCAAGTGGGATTCATACCAGGTATACAGGGATGGTTCAACATTAGAAAAACAATTAATGTAATCCACCACATAAATAAAACAAAAGGCAAGAATCACATGATTTTATCAATTGATGCAGAAAAGGCATTTGACAAAGTTCAACACCCATTCATGATAAAACTCTCAGCAAAACAGGAATACAAGAAAAATTTGGCAACATAATACAGGGCATTTATACAAAGCCAATAGCCAACATCATCCTAAGTGAAGAGAGCCTGGAAGCATTCCCCTTTAGAATGGGAACCAGACAAGTATGCCCTTTATCACCACTCTTGCTCTGGCTGGAGGTCCTACCCAGTGCAATTAGGCGAGGTAAAGAAATAAAGGGCATTCAGATTGGTAAGGAAGAAGTCAAAGTATCTGTATTTGCAGATGACATGATCTTATACACAGAAAATCCTAAGGAATCCTCCAGAAAACTACTGAAACTAATAGAAGAGTTCAGCAGAGAATCAGGATACAAGATAAACATAAAAAATCCATTGGATCCCTCTACACCAACAAAAAGAACATCAAAGAGGAAACCACCAAATCAATACCATTTACAGTAGTCCCCAAGAAGATAAAATACTTAGGAATAAATGTTGCCAGAGATGTAAAAGACTTACAGAAAAAAAACTACAAAAATCTTCTGCAAGACACCAAAAGAGATCTACATAAGTGGAAAAACATACCTTGCTCATGGATAGGAAGACTTAAAATTGTAAAAACGTCTATTCTACCAAAAGCAATCTATAGATACAATGCAATTCTGATCCAAATCCCAACAATATTTTTTAATGAGAGGGAGAAACAAATCACCAACTTCATATGGAAGGGAAAAAAGCCATGGATAAGTAAAGCATTACTGAAAAAGAAGAACAAAGTGGGAGGCCTCACTCTACCTGATTTTAGGACCTATTATACAGCCACAGTCGTCAAAACAGCTCAGTACTTGTTCAACAACAGATACATAGACCAGTGGAACAGAATTGAGAATCTAGACATAAATCCATCCACATATGAGCAGCTGATATTTGACCAAGGCCGCAAATCAGTTAAATGGGGAAAAGACTGTCTTTTTAACAAATGGTGCTGGCATAAGTGGAAATCCATCTGCAAAAAAATGAAATAAGTCCCATACCTCACACCCTGCATAAAAGCAAATTCAAAATGGATCAAAGATCTAAATATAAAATCTACAACGATAAAGATCTTGGGAGAAAAAAACAGGGACAACATTAGGAGCCCTAATACATGGTATAAACAGTATACAAAACATTACTAACAATGCAGAAGAAGAACTCCATAACTGGGAGTTCCTAAAAATGAAACACCTATGCTCATCGAAAAACTTCACCAAAAGAGTAAAAAGATTACCTACAGACTGGGAAAAAGTTTTTGGCTATGACATTTCCGATCAGTGTCTGATCTCTAGAATCTACATGGTACTGCAAAAATTCAACTATAAAAAGACAAATAATCCAATTAGAAAATGGGCAAAAGAAAGGAACAGACACTTCACTAAAGAAGACATTTAGGTGGCTAACAGATACATGAGGAAGTGCTCACTTCCATTAGCCATTAGAGAAATGCAAATCAAAACTGCAATGAGATTCCATCTCACTCCAACAAGGTTGGCATTAGTCCAAAAAACACAAAACAATAAATGTTGGAGAGGTTGTGGAGAGTCTGGAACACTTGTGCACTGCTGGTGGGAATGTAAAACGGTACAACCACTTTGGAAATCGATGTGGCGCTTCCTTAATAAGCGAGAAATAGAACTACTGTATGATCCAACAATCCCACTCCTTGGAATATATCCTAGATTAATAAGAGCCTTTACAGGAACAGATACATGCACACCCATGTTCATTGCAGCACTGTTTACAACAGCAAAAAGATGGAAGCAACCAACATGCTCATCGATGGATGACTGGATAAATAAATTATGCTATATTCACAGAATGGAATACTAGGCATCGATAGAGGACAGTGATGAATCTGTGAAACATTTCATAACATGGAGGAATGTGGAAGGCATTATGCTGACTAAAAGTAGTCGGTTGCAAAAGGACAAATACTGTATCAAAAAAAACAAACCAAACCCAGTGTCATCGAGTCGATTCCAACTCATAGTGACCCTATAGGACTGAGTAGAACTGCCCCATAGAGTTTCCAAGGAGCACCTGGCAGATTCCAACTGCCGACCCTTTGGTTGGCAGCCATAGCACTTAACCACTATGCCACCAGTGTTTCCAAATATTGTATAAGACCACCATTATAAGAACTTGAGAAATAGTGTAAACAGAGAAGACAATATTCTTTGATTGTTACAAGACAGGGGAGGGAGGGAGGGTAGGAAAGGGGTATTTACTAATTAGATAGTAGATAACTACTTTAGGTGAAGGGAAAGACAACACACAATACCGATGAGGTCAGCACAACTGGACTAAACCAAAAGCAAAGAAGTTTCCTGAATAAACTGAATGCTTCGAAGGCCAGCGTAGCAGTGGCAGGGGTTTCCGGACCATGGTTTCAGGGGACATCTAAGTCAATTGGCATAATAATATCTATCAAGAAAACATTCTGCATCCCACTTTGGAAAGTCGTGGCTGGGGTCTTAAATGCTAGCAAGGGGCCATCTAAGATGCATCGATTTGTCTGAGCCCACCTGGACCAAACAAGAATGAAGAATACCAAGGACATGTGGTAATTACGAGCCCAAGAGACAGAAAGAGCCACATAAACCAGAGACTACATCAACCTGAGACCAGAAGAACTAGATGATGCCTGGCTACAACCGATGACTGCCCTGACAGGGAACACAACAGAGAACCCCTGACGGAGCAGGAGAGCAGTGGGATGCAGACCTCAAATTCTTGTAAAAAGACCAGATTTAATGGTCTGACTGAGACTGGAAGGACCCCAGCAGTCATGGCCCCCAGACCTTCTGTAGGCCCAGGACAGGAACCATTCCCAAAGCCAACTCTTCAGACAGGGATTGGACTGGACAAAGGGATGGAGGGGATACTGGTGAGGAGTGAGCTTCTTGGATCAGGCGGGCACTTGAGACTATGTTGGCATCTGCTGTCTGGAGGGGAGATGAGAGGGTAGCGGGGGTTAGAAGCTGGCGGAATGGACACGAAAAGAGTGGAGGGAGGAAGTGGGTTGTCACATTAGGGGCAGAGCAATTGGGAGTATCTAGCAAGGTGTATATAAGTTTTTTATGTGAAAGGCTGACTTGATTTGTAAACTTTCACTTAAAGAACAATAAAAATTTTAAAGAAAAAATATGGATTCAGTTTTGAAACTGAATGGGTAGCGGCTGCAAGAGTTTTAAAGTGTAATAGAAGCCTAGTTTGCCTAGAAGAGATAGTTGGTGTTATTATATACATCAAAGACAATTCGGGTGAGGACTCAGGAAGTAAGGAGAGCCATCACACTGGAGACGGAGCAGATGGCAAGAAGCAGCAGCAGCAGAACCAGGAAACTAGCACAAGACAGTGCTGGAGCCAACCCATGAAGCGAGAGTGCTATGTGCCTTTGCACGGGAGGCTTCCTGGTGGAGTGAGGTGCCTCTGGGCACTTATCAGTGGAGCTAGGCTTGCTGATCCATGGAATGAGAGAGCTGAGTGCCTTCTGGCTGAAGTTTACTGGTGGAGTGGGGTACCTCCAGGCACCTATCAGTGGACCTAAAGAGCTTTGGAACACTTGCCCCAGTAGGGCAGATGTGGGAGGTGAGGCCCGAAGGGCTGAGAGGCTAAGAAACCAAGAAGCAGAAGCTGAAGAAACAAGGAACACAGGAAGCTAAGCTGTTTCAGTCTCAAAGGGTATGTCCAGGACCTCTGGGGTCTCAAATGGGGGAGCCATGGCCTCTGGAGTTTCTAAGGGTGGAGTTGCCACTCAGATGGCCTAAGAGAATGGTGCACCTAAAGCTGAGGGGGCAGATCTGCCGTGCCAGGGCTGAGGGGCCTTTGCTTAGAATCTGGAGAGTGTGGCCAATACCTAGAGTCTGCAGGGCAAGGCCATTGTTCTGCTAACTTACCTGGTGCCTGTTAGTCCTTCTTTACCTCCAATTTCTCCCATTTGTAATGGAAATGTCTAGCTTGTGTCTGTTTCACCACTGCATTTTGGAAGCAGAAAACTTGTATTCTAGATTTCACAGATGAAGCGGAATTTTTGATTTCAGACTTGGCGTTGAATTAAGACTTTTGCTATGATATAATGGGGTGAGTGTGTTTTACATGAGGCAAGGACATGAATTTTGGGGGGCTAAAGGGTGGAATGTCATGGATTGAATTGTATCACCCCAAAATACGTGTATCAATTTGGCTAGGCCCTGACTCCCAGTACTGTGTGATTGCCCACCATTTTGTCATCTGATGTGACTTTCCTATGTGTTGTAAATCCTATCTCTATAATGTTAACAAGGTGGGATTAATTGCAGTTATGTTAATTAGGCAGGACTCAATCTACAAGATTAAGCCAATCTCTCTTGAGATATAAAAGAGACAAGTGAGCAGAGAGTCATGGGGACCTCATACCACCAAGAAAGCAGTGCCAGGAGCAGAGTGCATCGTTTGGACTCTAGATTCCTAGACCAGGGGAAGATGATGACAAGGACCTTCCTCCAGAGCCAACAGAGATAAAAAGGCATCACCTGTGTCATGGATTGAATTCTGTCCCCCAAAATATTGTCAACTTGGTTAGGCCGTGATTCCCAGTATTGTGTGGTTGTTCTCCATTTTGTGATTGTAATTTTATGTTAAGAGGATTAGGGTGGGATTGTAACATCACCCTTACTCAGGTCACCTCCCTCATCCAACTTAAAGGGAGTTTCCCTGGGGTGTGACCTGTACCACCTTTTATCTCTCAAGAGATAAAAGGAAAGAGAAACAAACAGAGTTGGGGACCTCATACCACCCAGAAAGCAGCACCAGGAGCAGAGTTTGTCCTCCGGACACAGGGTCCCTGTGCCTGAGAAGCTCCTTGGCCAGGGGAAGCCTTCCTCCAAAACTGAAAGAGAGAAAGCCTTCCCAACGCCTTGAATTTGGACTTGTAACCTACTAGACCGTGAGAAAATAAATTTCTCTTTGTTAAAGCCACCCACTTGTGGTATTTCTGTTATGGCAGCACTAGATGACTAAGACAGCCTGGAGCTGGCACACTGATTTCAGACTTCTAGCTTCTTAGACTGTGAGAGAATAAATTTCTCTTTGTTAAAGCCGTCTACTTGTAGTATTTTTGTTATAGTGGCACTGGACAACTAAGGCACCTCCCCTTTCCATTGTTCCCTCTTATCATCAGGATCCTTAGCCTGATGACTAGTCAAGTCATGCCAAACAGCAATTTTTTGTCTACACTCTTCAATCAGTAAGTTGGTGGGTGTATCTAAAGGGCAGTCGCTGGAAAGGTGAAATTTGTTATGAATGGAGGATTTGTTGGGACAATGTCAGTAAGAAGGGCTATCAAGGTCCGAGCCATAAGCACTCAGCATCATAAACATTCTTGTCCTGTAAGAAGATGTGGAGCTAAAAGATATGTTGTTGGCAGTGGACTCAAAATGTCCCCAGAAATGCCATTCCAAGAAATCAATGAGGCTTTCCCCAGGCAAATTGATCTTCTCAATTAAAGAGGCTCAAAGTAAGGGGACATGAAGGCAAGGAACCAAAACAGAATCTGTCCACAGGACCAGCCCACAAGCATATAGTAGGATCCGGATAACATTCGTTCCATGCCCGGTCCTTAATCTCTTCCTCAGAGGTCAGCTGCTGATATTTACTAAGGATACCCAAGATATCAGGAAAACAGGAAAGATCAAAGGTTTGAGTTAAGTTTTACCAGGCCCAACTCTACTTGATTTATCTTTCTTAAGAAATTAGACTTTGAAAAAGTGAAAGAAGACCCCCATTTTATTTACCTAATTTCCTTTTGCCCTCCTTTTCGTCCTGATCGCAACTGAGGCCGTCACACTCCAGAAGTAATTGGGAAGCAGCCTGTCTGGCGGTTGTGTCAGCTAAGATACTCCCTTTAGTTTCTTTGGTCTGGGAACATTTTTAGCTTGGTGTGCCTGACTTTTTCCAATAATAGCAAATGCCAGGAACTACTGATTGAGGAACCCTGGGTCTATTCCCAAACTGGGGTATGAGTCCTTTATTACACCCTGGAGATTGTAATTGTTGTAACTGTAATGCCATTAATTTATTCTGCCAGGTTTTATCCTTCTGCTCCAATTCCCTAGCTCTTTGTTCTAAGGTTTGGGCTAATTTATAAGTGAAGATCAATCCTGAAGTTTCAACATTTCCCAATTTAATTGATGATGTCTAATTGAATCGGACAGTTTGGGGTGGAGCCATCCAAAAAAATAGAGTTGAAAGAGATCTGGCTCCAGCATCTTCTAAATTTAACACTAATGATCCACAAAAAGTTTAGTTAAATAATCCCTATAGTTACAAACATTTTCATCTTTGTCCTGTTTATAAGGTTGAACCTTAGCCCAGTTTATCTTCTGGGGAAAGATCTGCAACAATAACTTTATTCTAAGTTAGTAATTCTAGACCTGGGACATTAGGTTGTAGAGGTAATGGTTTCTCAGGTTTTTTCTATTTAGCCTCACACCTTTGATGGAGCCCTGGTGATGCAGTGGGTAAGAGCTTGGCTGGTAACCAAAAGGTTGGTAGCTCAAATCCACCAGCCACCCCTTGGAAACCCTATGGGGTGGTTCTACTCTGTCCTGTAGCTCCCTATGAGTCAGAATTGACTCGATGGCAATCATTTGGGTTTTTTTTTGATCCACTTTTGAGCATCCCCAGGGTTCTAGTAACATGTGTAATAGATTACATAAATCTGCTCATCCAGATTCGTAAGTTTTTGACAAAACCTTAAACTTCTGACAAAACTTTTGCTGCTCTTCGCAAGGATCAAGAAATTCTTTCACAATGGCATGAGGTTTCACTTTAGTCCAGGGGGCAAAAGCAACCTCAGGAAGTCTTCCCCCTGCCTTTGGATATTTTATTTTGGAAGGCATCTCAATGACTGCTTTAGTCTCTCTTGTAGCTACTAGTTTGGTTTCTTTTGAGGATTCCCTGGAGTAACAAGGAAGCTCACACAAACTATTGTCAGGACAAGAAGGTATAGATGGATACAGAGAAGCAGCCTCCAGAGGAGCAGTGGGAGGAGGAGAAAATGCTGTGGTGACAGTAGAACTTTGGCATTGCAATTCTGTAGTTTATTTTGCTTGCCTGAACACTGTGTCTTGGAGTAGACAAAAGTGTCATCATTTTGCCTCTTGGAAGCTTCCAAAAATGAATTAAAATAGTCTCCCCACTGGTTCTGATTGGTCCAAGAGCCTTTAGCCTCTAACTTGCTGCTCAGAAAAGTTAATTTAGTGAGCTCAAAACTCCCCCAAATTGGCCAGGGATTTTCTGTAGTAAGCACATGCTACCACCAAAGATACTGAACTGAAATGGGGGTCACAGTTTTTGGCCATGTAAGTGGCAGGAGTCACAGAAAGAGGTCCGCTATGGTCTTTGGAGGTGGCATTCCCCGTCTTACTAAACACTTGTACGTGCTGACAACCAAAGAGTGCGTTAAGCTTAATACAGCTTTAGAGGAAAAAAAAGGAAATATTTGCACAGGGAGTTATATTTTTCATGCACTCGATGGTGGACTTGTCATGCTCAAGATTTCTGCAAAATGTCCAGACCATGAAAAGAAACAACTGACCAAAAACTTAAAAGGTACACTGAGAACTTCGACACCTTCAGGGTTTGAAAAAAATCTATGAGTATTTTGCTGCAGTTGAGATATGTTTTCTTGTGGCATTTAAGAGGTTGACTTGTGCCCTTATTTTATTTATTTGTTTATTTTTGCAGCTTGTAAAATCCGAAAGCACCTCAGTAGACAGTCATTCAAATCATGAATTAGATTGTAAATGAGACCAAATGGGCAACACCTGCCCAAAAGCAAAGGCGAGAAGGCAGAAAGGGTCAGAAAACCGGGATAAATGGAAACAGGGAACCCAAGGTGGAGAAGGGGAGACTGTTGACACATTATGGGGATTGCACCAATGTAACAAAACCATTTGTGTGTAAACTGTTCAATGAGAAACTAATTTGCTCTGTACACTCTCACCTAAAGTGCACACACACGCACGCGAACACACACGCACACACACAAATCAAAACTCATGAATTAGAAATAGGCAAACAGAAAACAAAAGAAAGATGAGCATGAATACACTTAACAGAATACAGCCAGTAAGTGGCAACTTCGTAACACCTGAACTGTAGTTGAAAACACAATCCTCCAACAAACTTGTTCAGTAGCAAATGGGAAAGTGAAAGTTGAGAAATGGCTTTGATAAATCCCAAAGATCCATCCCGAAATCCTTGGGGCTCACTCTTGGGAGCACTCACGTCTGGACAGGTCCCAAGGGGTCCGAGAAAGCAGGAGCTTGTCAGTGCCTGACTCTGGCTTTTCAGCTCCTCCTGGTCCACTGGGGAAGACATCACCAAATCCCACCAAGACTATGCCAAATGTTGTAGAGAAAATACTCTCCGATTCTGTTAAAGTAAAATAAAAGACATGTATCGAAGGCAGTATGTCATTTGAATGGAGATCGTGAAAACCTCAGAGGTTGAAGCGCACAGATCCAAGGGAGGGGGTACAAAGCACATATAGGCATAGTGTCGTAGGAGGAGATAGAAAACACAATATTCTGATTGGTTTACAGTGACTGAGGTCAATCAAGGGTGAGACAAAGCAAAGCATGATTTTTAACATCACCGGTTACATTAACACAACTGGAATACGTTGGCTAAAGGACAAAATTGCAAGGTATGTGTTTGCAGAGGGGGGTCTCAGGACCGTCAAAAAATGATGACATGATGATGGCATGACAGATACTGTCAGGAATAGGTTGTTAAACATTACCTCACTCAGAATATAAGATTTTCTGAAGAGATCTAACACAAAGCATTTCGATAAGGTTTGGTTACAGACCCCAGGACACGTAGTATCCACATCCTTAGCCTGACCACAGAGAAAAGAATTTCGTTAATGACAGGGTTGGTTCCTAAGCAACAGGGTTTGAATCTATGTGAAAGGTCATACTGAGCCTCAGCATTAGTTCAGCCATTTTACTTTAGGTCAGGTGCGTCTTTGGATTTTATGTCCCACGTCGTGCTTTAGGTTGTTAAGTGAATACAAGTTGAAGACTTTATGTTTTCTTTGTGACTTTTTTCTTTTTATAATTACTACATTCCACCCCTTTATCCTACCAATCCTTCTTAACTTAAATTCTTATCCCTGATATTAATGTCTAATTCATTTATATTTATAGTGATTAATATACTTGGACTTCTTTCTACAAACTTATTTGGGTTTTTCTATTTACCATGCTTTTAATTTGCTTCCATTTTTCTTCTTTCTTACGTGTTAACCAATTCACTAAATTTTCTCTCTGTAATTTTTTTATTCTGTACAGGTTTGGAAATTGCACATTCTATTTTTCTTATTTTGGTGAATACTCTTAAGTATTTAGCATGTGCGTCAGTAATGAAAAGTGCCTGAGTGGCACAAACAGCTTGCACTTGACTACTGACCTAAGTCACCCGCTGGCCCTGTGGAAGAAAGGCCTGGCGATACACTTACATAAAGACTACAGCCGAGAAAACCCTATGGAACAGTTCTGGTCTGTAACACTGGGGGTTGCCAGGAGACAGGGGCTGCCTCAACGGTCACTAACGATAACATCAGTAGTGGACTCCTGTCATATTCAGGACTGCCATAATCATTTAAACAGCCTTTCTATATTTGCATTATTGATTCCACCTCTCTAGTATACAAGTCAGAACTCAGATTTTCTGCGTCCCTTGCAGCTAGGCTGCAGACCTATAACTTAGTCTCTGCTAACCAGAAGCACCTGTGAGAGAAAGCGATGTCAGCTATGCAAGCTGTGCCTCCGGCTTCCATTTTCCTGGTAGAGGCAGAGGAATTCAGCTCGCGGAGGTGGCAGTGGTTGCAAGATCGACCTCCTGATGCAGAATTGACATTGATGCTGACAGCAGGGGCCGATGAAGAAGAGTTGAGCTCCTGCCATTTGGTGTTCCACGGGGGCAGTAGCAGTTTCTTTATCACGCTCATTCTGTTGCATGGTTTAGGGCACTTCTAGGACCTTAGCCAAAGCTTTGTTTTTCTAGGCCTTCCAATGACCCAGAGAGCTGCCAAAGAGAATTTTAAGAAATTCCTTCATGGATTCTGTTAATTGCAACAAAGAACCTAAACTATAATAACTTCTTAAAATCAAAAGTTAAGGAATATTTCAATCCTCCTTCTGAATAAAAGGAGGCTACCACCAGACGAGTTGTGGAATGACATCGAGGACATCATATATGAAGAAAGCAAGAGGTTGTAACGAAAGAAAGAAAAGACCAAGACGGATATCAGAGGAGACTCTGAAACTTGCTCTTGAACGTTGAGCACCTACAGGAAAAGGAAGAATTGATGAAGTAAAAGAACCAAACAGAAGATTTCAAAGGGCCTCTCGAGAAGAAAAAGTATTATAGTGATATGTGCAAAGAGCTGGAGATGGAAAACCAAAAGAGAAGAACACGCTCAGTGTTTCTCAAGCTGAAAGAACTGAAGAAAAAAATCAAGTCTAGAGTTGCAATTGTAAAGGATTCTATGGGGAAAGTATTAAACGACGCAGGAAGCATCAAAAGAAGATGGAAGGAATACACAGAGTCATTGTACCAAAAAGAATTAGTTGATGTTCAACCATTTCAAGGGGTAGCATATGATTGGGAACCGATGGTACAGAAGGAAGAAGTCCAAGCTGCTCTGAAGGCATTGGAGAAAAACAAGGCTCCAGGAATTTATGGAATATCAATTGAGATGTTTCAACAAACAGATGCAGCGCTGGAAGTGCTCGCTCTTCCATGCCAAGAAATATGGAAGACAGCTTCCTGGCCAACTGACTGGAAGAGATCCATATTTATGCCTATTCCCAAGAAAGGTGATCCAACTGAATGTAGAAACTATAGAACAATATCATAAATATCACATGCAAGCAAAATTTTGCTGAAGATCATTCAAAAACGGCTGCAGCAGTATATCGACAGGGAACTGACAGAAATTCAGGCTGGTTTCAGAAGAGGACGTGGAACCAGAGATATCATTGCTGATGTCAGATGGATCCTGGCTGAAAGCAGAGAATACCAGAAGGATGTTTACCTGTGTTTTACTGACTACGCAAAGGCATTCGACTGTGTGGATCATGACAAATTATGGATAACATTGTGAAGAATGGGAATTCCAGAACACTTAATTGTCCTCATGAGGAATCTGTACATAGATCAAGACGCAGTTGTATGGACAGAACAAGGGGATACCGATTGGTTTAAAGTCTGGAAAGGTGTGAGTCAGGGTTGTATTCTTTGACCATACCTATTCAATCTGTATGCTGAGCAAATAATCCGAGAAGCTGGACTATATGAAGAAGAATGGGGCATCAGGATTGGAGGAAGACTCATTAACAACCTGCATTATGCAGATGACACAACCTTGCTTGTTGAAAGTGAAGACGACTTGAAGCACTTATTGATGAAGATCAAAGACCACAGCCTTCAGTATGGATTATACATCAACGTAAAGAAAACAAAAATCCTCACAACTAGACCAATGAGCAACATCATGATAAACAGAGAAAACACTTAAGTTGTCAAGGATTTCATTTTACTTGGATCCACAATCAACAGCCATGGAAGCAGTAGTCAAGAAGTCAAAAGACACACTGCATTGGGTAAATCTGCTGCAAAGGACCTCTTTAGAGTGGAAGAGCAAAGATGTCACCTTGAAGAGTAACTTGCGCCTGACCCAAGCCATGGTATTTTCAATTGCATCATATGCACGTGAAAGCTGGACAATGAATAAGGAAGACTGAAGAAGAGTTGATGCCTTTGAATTGTGGTCTTGGCGAAGAATACTGAACATACCATGGACTGCCAAAAGAACAAACAAATCTGTCTTGGAAGAAGTACAACCAGAATGCTCCTTAGAAGCAAGGATGGTGAGACTGCATCTTACACACTTTGGACATGTTGTCAGGAGGGATCAGTCCCTGGAGAAGGACTTCATGCTTGGCAGAGTACAGCGACAGCAGAAAAGAGGAAGACCCTCAATGAGGAAGACCCTCAATGAGGTGGAGTGACACAGTGGCTGCAACAACAAGCTCAAGCATAACGACGATTGTAAGGACGGCTCAGGACCGGGCAGTGTTTCATTCTGTTGTGCATGGGGTCGCTATGAGTCAGAACCAACTCGGTGGCCCCTAACAACAACAACCACCCACCAACCACTGCTGTCGAGTCGATTACGACTCACAGTGACCCTATAGGACAGAGTAGAACTGCCCCATAGAGTTTCCAAGGAGCACCTGGCGGATTTGAACTGTGGACCTCTTGGTTAGCAGCCGTAGCACTTAACTACTCTGCCACCAGGGTTTCCAAAAGGAGTTTAGAATGTTTTAATTCAGAACTCCTTCCTGCTACCATCTACTATATTTTTAAGGACTAATACTTTTATTTCACCTTGTTTTTACATTCTAAAATACTGGCTCTTAAAAAAGAATAATACTTATTTGGATTAACCAGGATATTTGCTAATTTATTGGTTTACCCTTTCTTCTCCCATCTCGCTTGTTCCTTTAGGGTTCAGTTTGTTTCTGGTTCAGGTATGTCCTTTAATACTTCTTTCAGTGAGGGACTGTGAGTCCCAAATGTGAAAATGTATTTTGTCCCTCCTTCTGAAATACAGCCTAGCTAGGTATGGAATTGTTTCTCAGTTCTGGTTTCTCAACACTTTGAAGATATTTTCCATCTTCTGTCACCTCTTTTCGCTGATAAGTCTGATGACATGTCCCTGTCATTCCTTTTAGGGTAATTTGACTTCTTTCAGGGGTAATTTTTAACATTTTCTTATTGTGTTTGGTGTCCTGTAGTTTCACTGTTATGCGTAGGTCTCAGTTTTTACAATTATTCTGCCTGAGACTTAACGTCTACCTTTGATCTGATGACTCATGCGTTTCTTCAAATCTGAAAAATTCTCAGCCATGATCTCCGTGAATAGTACCTCTTCTTCATTTTCTGTTCTCTTTCCAATGAAACTTTTAGATCTACGTTGGATCTTCTAATTTTATCTCTTAAGTCTCTGAACTTTTGATTTTTTTATCTCCTTGTTTCTCTGTGCTGCTTTGGCAGTCTATTATATCCATTCTCCATGTCTTTCAGACTCTTTATAAAGCTCATTTTATTAAGACAGGTAGAGGGTCAGTGGATTGACACAGTGGCTGCAACAACGGGCTCAAGCTTAGCAGCAATTGTGAAGATGGTGCAGGGCTGGGCACTGTTTCACTCAGTTGTACACAGGGCTGCTAGGAGTAGGAACTGACTCGACCGCACCTAACAACAACAATGGCGATTATCTGGCTGAAAGGCATCGATAGTTGCCTATTTCCTACTTTGTTAGCTACTCTTCTTGGCTTCCAAGGCCCTCATGAATCCAGGCCTGCCATTTACTAGCTGGGTAACTCTGGGCACACTTCTGAGGCTATTGAAAACTGAAATGAGATAAAGGATATACAGTGCAGAGCAAGTACCTGACGTGGTAGTATCCAAAAACCTGCTGCCATCAAGTAGATTCTGACTTACAGTGACAGTATAGGACAGAGTACAACTGCCCCATAAGGTTTCTTAGCTTGTAATCTTTACGGAAGTAGACTGCCACATCTTTCTCCCCTGGGGCGGTTGGTGAATTTGAACTGCTGACCTTTAGGTTAGTACCCAAGCCCTTAACCACTGTACCACCGGGGCTCCTTATGTAGTAGTATCCAAACCATACCAAACCCATGGCCACTGAGTTAATCCCAACTGACAGCGACCTATACAACAGAGTAGAACTGCCCTGTAGAGTGTCCAAGGAGTCCTGGTGGATTTGAACTGGCAGCCTTTTGGTTAGCAGCTATGGCCACCACTACGCCACCAGGGTTTCCATGTAGTAGTATAGGAAATAAAATTTGTTGTGATTGTCCAGCTCACAGCAATTCTGTATGATATCTGTCCTCAAACCATTTTAGACATGGCTTCTGCATAGAAACTTTCATCAGTTTCAAGACCTTGCTTCTTTGGCTGTAGTGATTGGCTAAGACATGGTCATATGACTCTAACCCAACCAGTTTATCATTCCTTTCTCCCGTGCACTGGCTGGTGGATTGGAACCCCCGACCTTTCAGTTAGCAGCCCAGTGCTTAACTACTGTTCCACCAGGCCTCCTCTTCAAATCTGAAGTCAGGAATATTGGCTTTTTTCCTTTATCATTGCAGAGTACTTAAAATGTGTTGATAGAGGTCTTGGTTGTAGTAAAGGAGAATGAAAGTGACCTGGAGAAAAGAGGAGGTAGGTAAGGGTGGCAGACAGAGGTATTACTGACAACGTTCAAGTTTCTAGTTTCACTGGCTTTGATGATATGGGACTTTACTTTCAGTATTACAAATTTTTTTTTTTAATTGTGCTTTAGGTGAAAGTTTACAGCTCAAGTTAATTTCTCATACAAAAATTTATACACATATTGCTATTGGACCCTAGTTGCAATCCCTAAAATATGACAGCACACTGCTTTTCCACCCCGCATTTCCACTGTCCGTTCAGCCAGCTCCTATCCCCTTCTGTCTTCTCATCCCACCTCCGTACAGGAGCTGACCATTTAGTCTTTTGTATCAACTTGAACTAAGAAGCACACTGTTCATGAGTATTATTTTATATTTTATAGTCCATCAATTCTGTGTCTGAAGAGTTGGCCTAGGGAATGGTTTTAGTTCTAGGTTAACGGAAAGCCCAGGGGCCATGTCTTTGGGGGTCCTCTAGTCTCAGTCGGACCATTAAGTCTGGTCTTTTTATATGAATTTGAGTTCTGCACCACACTTTTGCTGTCAGGGACTCTCTGTTATGTTCCCTGTCAGGGTGGTCATTGGTGGTAGTTGGGCACCATCTAGTTCTTCTGGTCTCAGGCCAATGGAGTCTCTGGTTTATGTGGCCGTTTTGTCTTTTGGGTTAATATTTTTCTTGTGTCTGGTGTTCTTCATTCTCCTTTGCTCCAGGTGGGTTGGGACCAATTGATGCATCTTAGATGGCCTGCTCGCAAGCTTGAAGACCCACCATATCCATCCTACAAAAGTGGTATGCAGAACATTTCTTTGTTATGCCAATTGAACCTACTAATGTCCCCGAAACCATGGTGCCCAGACACCTGCCCCTGCTACTCTGTCCCACGAAGTGTTTGGTTGTGTTCAGGAAACCTCTTAGCTTTTGTTTTAGTCCCGTTGTGCTGACTTCCCATGTGTTGCGTGTTGTCCTTCCCTTCACCTAAGAAAATCCCTGTCTACTCTCTAGTTAGTGAATGCCCCTCTCCCTCCCTCCCCACCCTTGTAATCATCAAAGAATGTTTTCTTCTGTTTGACTTTCTTCTTGAGTTCTTATAATAGTGGTCTCATACAATATTTGTCCTTTTTTGACTAATTTCACTCAGCATGATATCTTCCAGATTCATCCACGTTGTGAGATATTTTTCAGACTCATCATTGTTCTTTATCTTTGCATCGGATTCCACTGTGTGTATATACCATAATTTGTTTATCCATTTGTCTGTTTATGAGCACCTAGGTTGTTTCTGTCCTTTTGCTGTAGTGAACAGTGCTGCAGTGAACAGGGGTGTGCATGTATCTGTTCGTGTAAAGGCTCTTATTTCTCTGGGATATATTCCAAGAAGTGGGACTGCTGGATCATATGGTACTTCTTTTTCTAGCTTTTTAAGGAAGAACCAAATCGATTTCCAAAGTGGCCATACCATTTAACATTCCCACCAGCAGTGTATAAGTGTTCCAGTCTCTCCACAACCTCTCCAACATTTACTAACTTGTGGTTTTTGGATTAATGCCAGCCTTGTTGGGGTGAGATGGTATCTCATTGCAGTTTTGGTTTGTATTTCTCTAATGGCTAATGATCGTGACCATTTCCTCATGTATCTGTTAGCTGCCTGAATGCCTTCTTTGGTGAAGTTCCTGTTCATATCCTTTGCCCATTTTTGAACTGAGTTATTTGTCTTTTTGTTGTTGAGGGTTTGCAGTATCTTGCAGGTTTTAGAGATTGGATCCTGATCAGATATGTCGTAGCCAAAAATTTTTTCCCAGTCTGTAGGCTGTCTTTTTAACTCTGGTCAAGTCTTCTGATGAGCATAAGAGTGTGATTTTTAGGAGTGCTCCCAGTTATCTAGTTTCTCTTCTGGTGTTTGTGCATTGTTAGTTATGGTTTGTCTTCTATTTATGACACGTATTAGGGCTCCTAGCATTGTCCCTGTTTTTTCTTCCATGATCTTTATCATTTCAGATTTTGTATTTAGTTCTTTGATCCATTTTGAGTTAGTTTTTGTACATGGTGTGAGGTATGGTTCTTGCTTCATTTTTTTGCATATGGATATGCAGTTATGCCAGCACCGTAAGTTAAAGAGGCTGTATTTTCCCTATATAACGGACTTCGGACCTTTGTCCAATATGAGATGCTCATAGGCAGAAGGATTTACATCTGGGCTCTCAATTCTGTTCCATTGGTCAATCTGTCATTGTATGAGTACCAGGCTGTTTTGATTACTTTGGTAGTATAATATGTTCTAAAATCATGTAGTATGAGGCCTCCCACTTTGTTCTTCTTTTTCAGTAATGCTTTACTTATCCAGGGCCTCTTCCTTTTCCATATGAAGTTGGTGATTTGTTTCTTCATCTTGTTAAAAAATGTTGTTGGAATTTGGATCAGGATTGCATTGTATCTGTAGATCACTTTGGGTAGAATTGACATTTTTACAATGTTGAGTCTTCCTATCCATGAGCAAGTTCTGTTTTTCCGCTTATGTAGGTCTCTTGGTTTTTTGCAGTAGAGTCTTGTAGTTTTCTTTGTATAGGTCCTTTATGTCTCTGGTTAGATTTATTCCTAAGTATTTAAGCTCTTGGGGGGTACTGTAATGGTATCGATTTGGTGATTTCCTCATTGAAGTTCTCTTTGTTAGTGTAGAGGAATCCAACTGATTTTTTCAGTACTGTACATTTCTACATTTCTTTAATATTTGAGTATTTTATAATAAGCAGGAGAAATCTTATAAATTTTTTAATAAAAATCAGAATTCAACATGAATTTTATTTTGTTGCTCAATTCCTTAAATTTTTTATTCCTATGTTTTAGAATAAATGGTTATTATCCTCTTGCCAGCTATGGAAATGTAGTTGCTGTAATAATACCATTAAATTTGTACAGCCCTTCAGGGTTCCCACAGCCTTTCCTGTCATCTTACTTGATTCTGGGAGATAAGCAGGCCAGGTAAGGTCAAGTTTAGATTTTACGAATGATGTTCGGAGTCAGGAAGGGTGAGAACCCAGCTCGGTCTTAAACATTCTCTAGCAGGAGAGTTTGGCGTTTACTATTTGTAAAGTCGTCAGATTTGCTACATTATAAAACATAGCCATTAATTGTTGGTAATTAGAAAAATTCAGAGGAGCCCTGAAAAGTTTTATTAGATCAATTACAAAACCTACCAAAATACGTACTTGGTCCATAATTTTAATTCATGTTCTCAAAAGCACTTACGTTTTCCCAAAAGTTAATCTTCACCATGTTCCTAATCAAGTTCCCACTGTGCTTTTAAATTCTAGAACTTTAATCTAGAGGAGGGATGACTGGGGGGAATTTATTGACTTCTGACTAGACATCCACAGTGGTTAACAGGTTTATGTATGCATGAAGCTAAATTCTTAAGGTAGAATTCTGTGTCCCACATAGCACATGGGTAACTATTTACAAAGGTGACCTGTAATTACAAAGTGCTTTAGTAATATTATGAGAACTTTGATTTGCAGAACTCAAATGCTTTCATAACATTAACTCATTCACTTTCACTGAACAGATAAGGAGAGGTTGGGGGACAAATAGCATCCCTATTTTGTCCGCTGGAGTTGATGAAGTAAAGGGAAAGGAGTGAGGTACTGAAGATAATACAAAGCAAGAGCAGTTGGACTTTCTTTTTAGTTTCGTCATGATTGTTGCATTCACTGTTATGAGAATGTCTGCATTTTAATTAGAAAGTGTAATTTATGATGATGAATCTAATTTTAGGTAGAAATTGTTTCTAGAGCATCAAGGCATGGATATGTCAAAGAATACTGGAAGGCTTGTACTATTAATCTGCATTGTTTTTGATCTTGCAGATTCTGATTATTTTCATTTTTTATGGGGCTAAGGATAAGCTTTTTGTTCTTTAAGGATAGCTTTTTGTTATAAGTGAAGCATTATAGTAATTTGACAGTTCTGGCGTAGGTCCCCTTTCCTGCATCCAGACTGCCCTTGGACTGAAACCAATCCTCTAAATATGAAGTCTATGCCAAGAGATACAACTGATGTGGGGAAAACGGGACTTTTTAAAACCAAGTCTGACGTCACACATTCGTGTTCTAACCATCTGTACCTTTTATTAACCAGGGGCTGGTGCCGCCTGGGAGGACAGACACAAGCGCACAACAGTATTCTCCCACACAATCCTGGAACGGGAACAGTGTGCAGCTGCCTAAGAAAGAGAAGCAGTTTCAGAGCTGTAGGGTGGCCTGGAGGGGCAGGGGGTTGGGGGGTAGGGAGTGTATGTGTGTGTGGCAGGGTTAGGGAGTTATTCCTCTTCTCCTCCATCCAAGGACGATACTTATTAGAAATTTTGCACATCGTTTTTTATATTTAATTGATTTTTCTCGCGTGGGAGACAGAATCCTTCAGGTGCATAAGAAGAAGGGGAGAAAAAAGCAAGCCTGGCAGGGGGGCTTTCCGAGAGGGGGTCAACAGCCTTGCTTAGGATTGGGACTGCAGGCAAAAAAAAACTCAGGCGTTCACAACCTGTTTGGCTGCAAATACGCCTCCCTTCCTTCTGGAGAGCCAGCACCGTCCCTCTCCCCCTGGATTGCAGCCCCCAGGCGTTACCTCACACCCTTCCAGTGCCTCCACCATCCTCCCCAAATCCCGGACCTTTGGGGTGGGGGGAGAGGTGAGACAGAAGGTTCTCCATTCTACCTCGATAGGCGAGTAGCGGCCAGTTCGCCTTCCCCATCTCCCTCTGGCCTTGGTCACCGCCCAGGTGAGGGCAGCAGCCCCCAAAACCACCTCTCACCCCACTCCCTGGGCTCCTTCGACCCTCCCCCACCCAAGCCCAGGGGCGCATCCTCACTCTTCCTCCAAATGCGAGTCCAGCTCACCCCCCAACCCAGGCCGCTATGGAGAAGGCAGCAGCCCCCACGTTCCCACCCCTCACGCCTGCCCATTCCCGCCCCTCACCCAGCTCCTTCATCCTCCAAGGCTGGAGGCGCATCTACACTCTACCTCCGCGTGTGAATCCCGGGCCGTTAGCCCCACCCCCTGTCCCCTTCAGCCCCGGGCTCCGCCCACCGCACTTGGCCGCGCGCCCAGGAGCCCGTACCCCTGGCCGTCCCACCCCCGGCTCCGCCACGTTCCCGACTCCCCCGCCCACGGCAGCCGCAGCTCCGCGCCCACCCCTCGCGGCTTCCTCCTCCCCGCCCTCTCCCTCTCCGGCAGGTGGGAGGGGCCACCAGCGAGCGCAATGGCGTAGCCAATGGGCGCTCAGCTTACTCTGGCCTCTCCCCCGGGCGGCGGCCAATCGCGGCGGGCGGTGGTGGCAATATTGGGGAGTGGAGTTTGGAGCCGCTGCTGTGTCGCTGCGTTTTGTTTTCTTCTAGTTTTGTAAAATACAGCCTAATACGTACAAGCTGTAGATGGGTAGTCGTCATTTTTTCATTGTGCGTTTAAGCATCAGGAGACTTAGAGATGGTTTAAATATAAAATCACTGAGCAAATAAAGCAGTTTGTTCAAATACCGAATCAGTAATCTGAATGAGAGAGCTTTCCTTCATCTTATGCCAGTACCTAATTATGTGGGTAAAAAGTTATTGCTTACTACTGTGTATTAATTGGTGAAAATAATTTAAGACTTTTTAAACTAAAATTAATTTCTTATTCTTTGTAGAGTAGAAACATGAACTTTTCCCCAGATTATTTCGCTTTAGTTTACACAGCATGAATCTGTAATAGTTGTAGGGTTTTATTCAACAGGTGTTGCTGTTGGTATTTTTCTCTTTCAAGTTAATAAGAATGTAATCCTACATGATGGAATTTTAACTTATTAGTGGTTCATAGTACATTCATTATAATAAGAAAGATAGACGATCTTTGTTTAGATCACGGATCACAAATTCACATGCCTATGGGGACTACAATAGGGAGTGATGTCTGGAGATCACAGCATGCAGGAGCAGGTATGTTACTTGCTGCCATTGTTAACTGTGCAGGTATGCCTAGTGTCTTTAGAACTCCTTTTTTTTTTTTTTTTTTTAAGGAATTCAGCACTCTGGATTCTTAATACAAAATCTCTTTTTATAAGAATTTAATGCTATGGCTTTAAAAACGGGCTTGTAGGGAACTAGCTTGCAACCTGTAGTTTTAATCAGCTTGAGAAAACAAAGTACTAAGTAAGATTCCTATTAAAAAGTTTTCTTCAAGGTAAAATGACCAAATTGATCATTGGTCATAAACTTTAAAAAATTGAGGTATAATTTAGGTCACATATAAAAAAATATATATATATATATATTTTTTTATATTGAAAGCTATATATATTGACTCGTGGTGACCCCATGTGTACAGAGTAGAACTGTGCTCCATAGGGTTTTCAGGGCTCTGACCTTTCAGAAGCAGATCGCCAGGCCTGTCTTCTTAGGCTCCTTTCAGTGGGTATGGACCACCAACTTTTGGCTAGTAGGTGAAGGCTTAAACATTTGCGCCACCCAGAACTGTGAGATGTAATTTATATAACGTGAAACTCACCCTTTTACAGTGTACAGTTCAGTGATTTTAAGTATATTCACAAAGTTGTGCAGTTATTACCACTGTCTAATTTCAGGTCATTTTCATTACTCTGAAAAGAAACCCCATATCCCATTAGCAGTCACTCCCTATTTGTTCCTCCCTTCAGCCTCTGGCAATCACTAATCTGCTATCTGTCTCTATGGATTTACTTATTCGGATTATTTCATATAAACAAGGTACTATAATATGTGGTTCTTTCTGTCTGACTTCCTTCATTTAACATACTATTTTTAAGGTTCACGTATGTCGTAGTATCAGTCAGTTGGTTGTAAACTTTTATATTATGTTTCCATTGCCATCGAGTCGATTCCAACTGATAGTGACCCTATAGGACGGAGTAGAACTTCCCCATAGGGTTTCCAAGGACTGGCCGGTGGATTCAAACTGCTCACCTTTTGGTTAGCAGCCTCTGTAGCTCCACATCATGTTTAAAACTAAACCCAGTGCTGTCGAGTCGATTCCGACTCATAGCGACCCTATAGGACAGAGTAGAGCTGCCCCATAGAGTTCCCAAGGAGCGCCAGGCAGATTTGAACTGCTGAGCCTTTGGTTAGCAGTCGTAGCACTTATCACTACGCCACCAGGGTTTCCATATCATGTTTAGGGGTTCCTAAAAAAGTTCCTATATTCGTATGCTATTTCACTGCTTCCTGTAGTGTTTGTTGATGTTGTTGTAAGGTGCTGTCAGATCAGTTCTGACTCATAGTAACCCTACGTACAACAGAACGAAACATGTCTGGGCCTGCGCCATCCTCATGATGGTTGTTATCCTTGAGCCCATTCTTGCAGCCACTGTGTCAGTCCATCTCATTAAGGGTCTTCTTTTTTCCTGGTCCTCCACTTTACCCTGGCAAACAGGTTTCATGTCACCTTCCAGACTAAAACAGCCTAGGAAGAAGGACCTGGCAGTCTACTTCTGAAAAGAATTAGCCAGTGAAAACCTTATGAATAGCAGCAGAACATTGTCTAATATAGTGCTGGAAGATGAGCCCCCCAGGTTGGAAGGCACTGAAAAGATGACTAGGGAAGAGCTGCCTCCTCAAAGTAGAGTCCACCTTAATGATGTGGATGGAGTCAAGCTTTCAGAACCTTCATTTCCTGATGTAGCATGATGTCTTACATACTTTGGACGTGTTATCAGGAGGGACCAGTCCCTGGAGAAGGACATCATGCTTGGTAAAGAGAGGGTCAGCAAAAAAGGGGAAGACCCTCAATGAGATGGATTGACACAGTGGCTGCAGCAATGGGCTCAAGCATAAAAATGGTTGTGAGGATGGCGCAGGATCAGGCAGTGTTTCGTTTTGTAGTACGTAGGGTCACTGTGAGTCAGAGCCGACTTCACGGCACCTAATGACAACAATCTCTTTACCAAGCATGATGTCCTTTTTCAGGGACTGGTCTCTCCTGATAACTTGTTCAAAATATGTGAGATGAAGTCTCATCATCCTCCCTTCTAAGATGCATTCTGGCTGTACTTCTTCTAAGATGAATTTGTTCATTCTTTTGGCAGTCCGTGGTATAGTCAACATTCTTTGCCAACACCACAACTCAAAGGCATATATATACATAAAATGTATATATTGCATATATAATTTGGGAAGTTGTTATGTATGTTTTCTGAATCTGTTTTATAACTGGGGCTCCCTTCTGGGTTAGTGGTCATTAGGTGAGGATTCTTGATATGTTGAAGGTTTTTATGAACAAGCTTTTTAGTTATCTAGTGCTCCTGTGACAGGTACCATAAGTGGATGGCTTTAACAGGCAGAAATTTATTCTGTCAGAGTTTATGAGGCTAGAAGTCTGAATTCAGGGCTCCAGCTCCAAGGGAAGGTTTTCTATTTTTATCAGCTCTGGGGAAAGATCCTTGTCATCAATCTCCCCCTGGTCTAGGACCTTCTCAGTGCAGGGAACCTGGATCCAAAGGATGCACCCGTTCCTGTCTCTTCTTTTGGCGATAATGAGGTCTGTCTCCTCTCTGCTCCTGTCTCTCTTTTATATCTCAAAAGAGGCAACCCAATCTTGTAGATCGTGTCCTGCCTCATTAGTATTATGTTGTTGTTTTTGTTGTTAGGTGCCGTCGAGTCGGTTCCAACTCATAGCGCCCCTATGCACAACAGAGCGAAACACTGCCCGGTCCTGCACCACCCTTACAATCGTTGTTATGCTTGAGCTCATTGTTGCAACCACTGTGTCAATACACCTTGTTGAGGGTCTTCCTCTTGTCCGCTGACCCTGTACTCTGCCAAGCATGATGTCCTTCTCCAGGGACTGATCCCTCCTGACAACATGTCCAAAGTGTGTAAGATGCAGTCTCGCCATCCTTACTTCTAATGAGCATTCTGGTTGTACTTCTTCTAAGACAGATTTGTTCATTCTTTTGGCAATCCATGGTATATTCAATATTCTTTGCCAACACCACAGTTCAAAGGCGTCAGCTCTTCTTCGGTCTTCCTTATTCATTGTCCAGCTTTCACGTGCATATGATGCGATTGAAAATACCATGGCTTGGGTCAGGTGCACCTGAGTCTTCAGGGTGACATCTTTGCTCTTCAACACTTTGAAGACGTCCTTTGCAGCAGATTTGCCCAATGCAGTGTGTCTTCTGATTTCCTGACTGCTGCTTCCATGGCTGTTGATTATGGAACCAAGTAAAATGAAATCCTTGACAACTTCAGTCTTTTCTCCGTTTATCATGATGTTGCTCATTGGTCTAGCTGTTAGGATTTTTGTTTTCTTTATGTTGATGTATAATCCATACTGAAGGCTGTGGTCTTTGATCTTCGTTAGTAAGTGCTTCAAGTCCTCTTCACTTTCAGCAAGCAAGGTTGTGTCATCTGCATAACGCAGGTTGTTAATGAGTCTTCCTCCAATCCTGACGCCCCATTCTTCTTCATATAGTCCAGCTTCTCGGATTATTTGTTCAGCATACAGATTGAATAGGTATGGTGAAAGAATACAACCCTGACACACACCTTTCCTGACTTTAAACCAATCAGTATCCCCTTGTTCTGTCCGAACAACTGCCTCTTGATCTATGTAAAGGTTCGTCATGAGCACAATTAAGTGTTCTGGAATTCCCAGTCTTCGCAGTGTTATCCATAGTTTGTTATGATCCACACAGTCAAATGCCTTTGCATAGTCAATAAAACACAGGTAAACATCCTTCTGGTATTCTCTGCTTTCAGCCAGGATCCATCTGACATATCATAGCAGTTAGGATTTACGACACATAGGATAATCACATCAGATCACAAAATGGTGGGCAATCACACAGTACTGGGAATCATGGCTTACCCAAGTTGACACACATTTTATGGGGACACATTTCAATCCATAATAGTACGGTTGGCATATCTCAGTGAGTAGGGAGAATAACTTTACTACTATTTTAGTAAGTTCACAGTTGATCTAGTACCCACTAAGGGGGCAGAACATTGTACTTTGAACTTTGTTTATGGAGGCACAGGGGAAGATGATCCTTGAAAAATCTTTTAATTTGGGGTACAGAATGCATGAAGTGTCTGAAGAACACTGAGGCCCAGATATTGAGGTACTTTATATCAAGGGTACTCCTTTTCTGCTGGTGACTGTGGGACACCCAAGAGTACATTAGCTACTGTCTCTGCCCTTAAGGATCCTATTGGCTATGAGAGGAGAAAAGATACACATAAATACAGAGTGTGTGAGATACTTCACATGAAAAGCGTTGTGGAGGTCGAAGACAAACATAAAAAGCATAATATTTGAAAATATAATGAACAAGTGTATTTTATGTTTCCCAACATTTTGAGTAGCTTGTATAATACAAGGAAACCCTGGTGCTATAGTGGTTAAGGGCTATGGCTGCCAACCAAAAGGTTGAAAGTTCTAATTCACCAGGTGCTCCTTGGAAACCGTATTGGGCAGTTCTACTCTGTCCTATAGGGTCACCGTGAGTCAGAAATCGACTCGACGGCAACAAGAGTTTTCATATAATACAAGGTAGAACATGGTGAACTCTATAAGAGATGTAGGTAACTTGTTTCAGAATTCAGAAAGGAGCAGATGATCTGATCATGGACAGAGGGACACCGTCACGGCAGGGGAGGTTTTTTAGGTTTACCTGGAAGTATTTGTAAAAAGCAGACAGTTGTGCATGAAAGCAAAAAGAGGGAACCATAAGGTCAAGCCAGAAGGAGGATGGTGTGCCTATGTTGGAATAGTAAAGAAAGAGAGAGTGCCCTGATTGGTGCAAGTAGTTGAAAAAGAACGGGAGATAAATTACCTAGGTTAACTGTGACTACATTATGAAGTACTTTAAATATCAGGCTAAGAAGTTTGGATTTGATTGGTAGGCAATGAGACGTCATTATAGCTGTGCTTTCTTAGAGTCTGTCAAGGACTTGGAGAGAAATGTGAATATATGTACTTACTCAAGAGGGCCCATAACTTTTTTTAGATTCTCAGAGGGGCCTATGACCCCTGAAAGTTAAATTACCACTATGTTACAGGTCTTAGAAGAGTAGATTACAAAAGACAAATAAACACCCAAGGCCAGTTGGGTGGCTATTGCTGTAATTCAGATTGTATGTAATATGTCTGAGTATAAACTGAGGACATTAAGTACTAAGCAAAAGTTTGAAAGGAAGTGAGTATATGTTTAAAGGTCCCACATAGCCATATTAATGGCTCACTTGTAAGTACAATTGAGAGTGACTGTCATATATTTTGGAAACCCTGGTGGTGTAGTAGTTAAGTGCTATGGCTGCTAACCAAAGGGTTGGCAGTTCGAATCCGCCAGGTGCTCCTTGGAAACTCTATAGTGCAGTTCTGCTCTGTCCTATAGGGCTGCTATGAGTCGGAATTGACTCGATGGCACAGGGTTTGGTTTGGGTTTTTTTTTTAATCATATATTTTTGTTGTTGTCATTGTTATTTAGTCCCAGCAGGATAAATTAAACTTTATGAAAATGAAGTCAAACATTGATTAAGGCAGTAAAAAAGAATCAGATAATCCAGGTGTTTAGATTTGGGTTGTGTTAGGTTTTTCAGCATTTTATCTTGTTATTTGGTTTTTATTATTCTCGTCTAACATAACATTGATATTTTGTGAATGTACTCTGGGGTGAAGTGACCTTGGAAAAATGCTGTGTGTCTGGACAGAGTAGTTCGGGATGAAGTCTTTTTGTTTTGGATAATGTTCCTGGTAGACGGCCACATGAAATCAAATCAGTCACACAGTAATACTTCTGATTGAAAACAAAATTTAATGAAATCTCTGGTTACTAGTATGTTGTGTGCAAATATAAAGTTAGAATGATTACAATTATCATACACTTTTTAGTTTTTATTTCCACCATTCCCCATTCTTATTTATATGATAACTATCCTCGTTATTTGAAGCTCATTAAAAAAAAAAAAAGAAAAGAAAAAATTACTAGCATTCTTCTCTGTATTTGCTGATTGGCATAGAAAACAGTCTGGATGCAGTTATTACTTCACAGCTTTAGGGAAAAGGCCACTTAATTTATTAGTTTATTATCAACTTAAAAGTCAATCTTTTGTACTTGTAAGGATTTAAGGCCACAGATAACATTAAAACACGCAGCATAGGATAATTAAAATATTGAAAAAGTAAAATCAGGTAAGAAATATTTGTTCTAAAACTTAGAATGAGAGTTCTTATAGTTGAGCACTGCATTTAACTTTATTTCCTGTTATCTAAGGTATATAAAAAAAAAGAGATTGATTTTATATTTTATAGTATAAAAAATAAATAATTTTTCTTTGTATATTTTATGTTTTTTTAGTATTTTATAGTAGGGAGCACAAATTACTTTGAAGAGGTAGCCTTTTCCCTTGCATCAGTTTCTGGATTGAAAAATTTGATCACTTTTTCTTTTTTAGATAGCTTTATTGAGATATATTCACCTACCATATAATTTACCAATTTAAATTATACAGTTCAGTTCACAGAACTGGACAAGTATCATTACGATCAGTTTTAGAACATTTTTCTCATACCAAAAAGAAACCCCTCACCTCTAAGCTGTCAATCCCTAAATGCGTATCCTCTCCAGCTGTAGATGACCATTGAACTGTTTTTGTCCCCGTAGATTAGCCTTTTCTGGATATTTTGTATAAATGGGATTAAATAACATATGTCCTTTGTGATTCTCTTCTTATCTTTGCAGATGTATCTATTAAGATCCTTTCTTCATTTTTTAATTGGGTTATTCGTCTTTTTATTATTGAGTTGTAGGAGTTCTTTATATATTCTAGATAGAAGTCCATTATCAGATACAACATTTATCAGATTTTTCTACCAGTCTGTGACCTGTCTTTTCACTTTTGTGATGGTGTCCTTTGGGGCATAAAAGTATTTAATTTTGATGAAGCCCAATTTATTTTTTCTTTGGTTACTTGTTCGTTTGTTGTCACATCTAAGAAATATTTGCCTAACTCAAAGTCATGAAGAGTGTAGTGGGTTGAACACTGGTCCTGAAAAAGACATGTCCAAGTCCTTACCTGAGGATCCTGTAAATGTGCTCTTACCTGGACAGAGGGTCTTTGTAGATGTAATTAAGGTAATGATCTCGAGATGAGGTCACCCTGATTAGCGTGGGCTCCAAATCCAGTGGAATGTCCTTGTAAGAGATAGAAAAGGAGAAGACTGAGAGACCTAGAAACACATGGGAGAAGGCAATGTGAAGATGGAGGCAGAGATTGAAATCACGTACCCTCAAGCCAAGGAACGACTGGAGCCTGAGATGCTGAAAGAGGCAAGAAAGAAGTCTCCCTAAAACCTTTGGAGGGAGGGCAGCTGTGTGGACACCTTGATTTTAGACTTCTGGCCTCAGCTGTGAGAAAATAAATTTTTGTTGTAAGCTACCAAGATGTCATTTGTTATGGCAGTCCTAGGAAACTAGTACAAAGAGTTGTATAGTTACAGCTCTTACATTTTGGTCTGTGATCCATTTTGAGTAAGTTTTGTATATGCTATGAGGTAGGAGTTTAACTTCATTTTTTTGTGTGTCTAGACTATTCTTTTCCCATTAAATTGTCTCGGTATCCTTGTCAAAAATCAACTGACTGTAAATGTGAGGATTTATTTCTGGACTCTCAATTCTGTTCCACTGGGCTATATCAGTACCATACTGTCTTAATTACTTGTAGCTTTGTAAGTTTTTTTTTTTTTTTTTTTTGTAGTTAAGTTTGGAACTGAAAGGCATGAGTCCCCCAACTTTATTCTTCTTCTTCAAGATTATTTTGGCTTTCCTGGGTTACTTGCATTTCCACATAAATTTTAAGATCAACTTGTTAATTTCTGCCAAAAAGGCTGTTGGACTTTAATGGGAATTATATGGAATCTGTGGATCAGTTTGAGGAATACTGCCATCTTAGCAATATTGTCTTTCAGCCCATGAACACGGAATGTCTTTCCATTTATTTAGTTTATTTTTTTATCTCTTTCAATGATGTTTCCAGAGTACAAGTTTCTGAATTTTATTTTCAGATTGTTTATTATGTATAGAAATACAGTTGTCTTTTGTATATTGCTATTGTACCTTGCAACTTTGTTGAACTTGTTTATTAGTACTAATAGTTTTGAATGGATTCCTGAGCATTTTCTGTATATGAGATCATGTCATCTGTGAATAGAGAGAGTTTTACTTCTCTCCAGCCTAGCCTTTTATTTCTTCCTCTTGATGAATTGACCTGAGCAGAATCTCTAGGACAGTGTTGAATAGAAGTGGTGAGAGTGGACATCCTTATCTTTTTCCTGATCTTCTGGGGAAAGCATTCAGTTTTTATTTTAGTATGATGCTAGCTGTGAGTTTTTCATAGATGGCCTTTATCAGTTTCAGGAAGTTCCCTTCTATCTCTAGTTTGTTGACTGGTAGCTTCTTATACATGGATAAGAAATTCCCGCCTTGGGTCCATGATGTAGCCATATAACTAGAAGGAAAAATCTCCTGGCTTTAGCCAAGGTCATATATTGTCGGAACTTGTCCATTCTCAAGACTTCTAAATATTGCTTTTTTATTAGTGATTCTCAAATTTGTGATTCTGGTTTTGAATTTTCACCTAAGTTCTAATCTCTCTGACATTTGCTTATTTGATAATTCCAATTAGCTACCAGTCTGCCATTCCAAATTCAGCACGACTTTATTCATGCATTCATTTGATTGATTCATTTATTATACATTGAGTGCTATTCCAGACTCCAAAGGATACGAGAATATGTTTGGAGAAATGTCTGGGGTAAGAATGGCTCTAACACAGAGGACCTGGTGTGTCAACAGAGGACCCGGCGTGTCAACAGAGGACCCTCTTGGAGATACGCAGGGGCCGTATCACGAAGATCCTGTGAGCTAAGTTCTAAGGAGTTAAAACTTTATTCTGAAAGTAGTAGTGAGCCACTGAAAGATCTGAAGCAGGAAATCAGTGTCAGATGTGAATCTTGAACAAATCATGAGGAAGGAGAGCTAGTGTAGAATATATAGATTGATGTTGAAAATGAAGCTGGAGGTTGGGGAACTGGTAGTTCTATCATTTGAAAAGATAAGAAAGCCTGAAATAAGACAGTGGCAGTGGAGCTCTGGTGGCACAGTGACTAAGAGCTACAGTGAGCCATGGCTCCTAACCAAAAGGTTGGCAGTTCAAATCCACCAGCCGCTCCTTGGAAACACTGTGGGGAAGCTCTACTCTGTCCTATAGGGTTGCTGAGTCAGAATTACCTCAATGACAATGTTGATTTTTTGTTTTTTAAGTGGGGATAGATCGTAGATTTTTAGGAAGTCAAAAATGGATAGCACTTGGTAACTGGATTATAGAGGCTGAAGGAGCAGGACAGTACCTCCATGATTCCTATGGTTTTGACTAGGCGGCCTAGGTGGTTAGGGAACAAACAGAGGGAACTGGTTTGGCAGGAAGATGAATTCATATTTGGATATGTTGGGGTACTAGCAGGACATCTACATTGGAGAAGAGTTATAGTTGTTGTTCGTTGCCATCAAGTTGATTCCAACTCATGGCGACTCCATGTGTGCAAAGTAGAACTGGGTTTTCAAGGCTGTCATCCTTCATAAGCCGGTCATCAAGCCTGTCATCCAAGGCACATCTGGGTGAGTTCAAACTGTCAACCTTTTTTGTTAGTGTTCAAGTGTTTTCAGCGTCTGCACCACCTTGGGAATCCTAGGCGGTTAAATGTGAGGCTGGATTCAGAGAAAAATGTTTTAGATGATAATTAATGTGAATGAGGTCACTCAAGGAATGAGCAGAGCTCGTGGTCAATGAGCATATAATGGAGACTATAGGATGAATAGAGGAAAGGAAACCTGAAATTAAGCTACAAGAGGTAGGAAGAAAGCTACGAGAGGCTGCTGTTACAGGCCAAAGTAGGGAAGAATTAGCTCAATTTTTCGTTATCCTTTAGTTTTCCTTTTATCCAGTACATTGTTTTAAACTTTAACGTGAAATTTTTTTTGTTTTGCTTTTCCCATTTGCCTCATGGTCTTAACTACCTAAGCCAGTGTTTCCTAACTTGGACATAGAGTCACTTGCTGAGATTAAATGCAGGTTCTTTGGGTCCTGGTAGACCTACTGAATGAGAATCACCTGGGATGATACCTTAGAATCTGTATTTTTTAAAAACTTCTGTGATAAAGACTTGCTCTTTACCAAGCTTGTTTCTTTTTCTCCCTGATGCCAGCTAACCTATATTTACTAGTCCCTTTGCTGTTTTTTTTTTTTTTTTGCTGTTGGGGACGGCCATATGATTGAGATCTTTCCATAGGAAATTAAGCAGAAGTGTTGAGTGTCACTTTATCCACTGCAAATACGAAGCCCCCTTGATCGATCCTCTCTCTTCCACACCTGCTATCTGGCAGTTGTATGGATAACAGAGCAGCATTGGAAACGAGGGGTCAAATAGAGCTGAGCTTCTGTCAGCCTGCGTCGTCTCCACCCTCCTCAAACTGATCATTAGCACTGATTTTGGCCTTTCTGTATGCATGGATTAAAAATAAACTATTGTGTTATGCCACAGTTTTGGAATTTACGTATTATACCATCCATTGTTACATTAGCCAGTATGGTTTCTTAGATTACTATTTAAGGATCAGAGTTTGGGAACCATGGCCCTTTGTCTATGCCATTTGTATTTTTAAACTCATTTGTATGGTAGGGTAGTCTTCAGTTTCAAACAACGTATTGCGTTAGGCAAACCTGCTGCAAAGACCTCTTTAAATTATTAAAAAACAAAGATGTCACTTTGGGGACTAAGGTGCACCTGACCCAAGCCATGGTATTTTCATTTGTCTCATATACATGTGAAAACTGGACAATGAATAAGGAAGGCTGAGAAAGAATTGATGCCTTTGAAGTACGGTGTTGACGAAGAGTATTTAATATACCATGAACTGACAGAAGAGCAGACAAATATGTCTTGGAAGAAGTAGCAGCCAGAATGCTCCCTAGAAGCGAGGATGGTGAGATCGTGTACTTCTGGCATGTTATCAGGAAGGACCAGTCCCTAGAGAAGGATATCATGCTTGGTAAAGTAGAGTGTCAGCAAAAAAGAAGACCCTCAACAAGATCAGTAGACACAGTGGCTACAACAGTGGGCTTAAACATAGCAAGGATTGTGAGGATGGCGCGGTTACTGGGCAGTATTTCATTCTGTTGTACATAGGGTCACTGTGAGTTGGAACTAACTCGATGGCACCTGACGACAGTAGTCTTCAGTTGTTGACTTACAGGGACTGTAGGTAAATATTGTATTTTTTTTTCTGTAATAATTTTTATGGAAATGGTTTTGTTAGCACCCTGATAATTTTACTAAATGACAAACATTTGCATGCTTACTGCCTCCTGGTCTTTGATGCTGGAGATAAATCTATATATAAAACAAAGGGTCTGCCTTCTGGTATGGAATAAGGTGGACTCAGATAAGGGCAAGTGTCTTACCTGTACTTTGGAGCGCCAAGGGAGAAGTGGCTAATTGAACCCAAGGTGGAGTCGGTGGAGTCCTTCTTGATGTTTATATCCCTTTTGTAATATTGTTCTCTTTTATACTTGTTGGACAGGAGACATACATAACCTCATTAAAATATCCCTTTAAACGAAAAAAACCAAACCTGCTTCCATTGAATCAATTCCAACTCCTAGTGACCTTACAGGACAGAGTTTCTAAGGAGCGCCTGGTGGATTCCCTTTAGAAGATCAAAAACCACAAGGACATGTTTGGTAGATTTGTGTTCCGTGGGGTGTGCCAAACATGTGCCTTTTCTTAATCTCCATCACTAAGAAAATTATTTAAGAGAACTATAAATTTTAGTCTTGATGCAGATTATATTGTTAAATGTTGCCTGCAATTAACAAAGAAAAAAATGTAAAGAAAACCTTATTGATGATATTTACTCTTTCCCTCTTCCTTTGCAGGGAAATTTTGGATTGGGAATGGTGAAAGTCAGAAAGAACCTACTTTCTTCATAAACATGGTATGCGAAATCTGTGTAAGTTCCGTAGGGTAAAATCACATAACTAATCAAACAGGACTTGGAAAGATCTATCTATCTGTCTTGCCAAACCCATGGCTGTCCAGTTGATTCTGACATGACGACTCCATGTGTGTAGAGTAGAACTGCACCCTGTAGGATTTTCTCGGATGTAGTCTTTATGGAAGCAAATCGCCAGGTTTTTCTTCTGTAGTGCCACTGGGTGGGTCCGAACCTCTACCCTTAAGGTTAGTAGCTATGTGTGTGTGTCTGTGTGTGTATATGCACATGTGTGTGTAGACGGGTGCATGTGTATATGAATAAACAAGAGTCTTCTATATTGCATAGTCCTCTAAATACTTAGGGATTTCCCCCAGTTTTGAAAGCTTACACGCTAGGCAGTGTGTGGTTGCAGTGTCAAACTGGATCGTTACCAGCATGTGGAAAGTGTTCCCAGGAGAACTATAAAAGGCTGAGCAAATGAGAGCCACAACCTGGAGAAATAGGCGTGGCATGTTCTTGGAGTTTGTTGGACTTGTTTGTTAACAACAGTTGGCTTTTAAAGGATATGTAAGCAACTGCAGCGTCAGTAGGGTTGAAACCAGGTGACTAGATCCAAGTAGCAAGTGTAATATTAGTTAGGCAAGACAGATAATTAGCCTAATCCGAGGTACGAGCAAGTAGTTAGAAACTAGCGTGTCTGTGAGAGCCTGCAGGATTCAAATAGGGAAGATGTCTGGGATCAAGAGACTTGAGTAAACGAGGCCAAGGAGCTATGTAACCTTGCAGACATTTTCATGTGATCTTGTAGCAGGGACACTGAAAGAGAACCTGGTTAGAGTATTTCCTAATAGAGAAGCTAGTCAAGGGGGAAAATGAAATATGGGCCGTATGTCCTATAGAAATGTTTCTGTGTGATTGTGTATATGTTCAGTAATGGTGAATCTACTCACTTAACAATGGATGAACTTTGTTATTTTAAAGAAACTTACTGTAAATGATTTAAAATATGAAGTCCTTTAATAGAATAAGTTATCTTTTAGCTTATCTTTTATCATAAAACTGAATTTCTGTATATCACCTTCACTTAAATTTAGGTGCTCTGACGGTTTGACTGTTACAGTTGATCACTACAGAGACTATTTTGCATGTTCTCACGAATTACTGGAGTCCTGGTGCCATAGTGTTTAAGAACTCAGCTGCTAACCGAAAGGTCAGCAGTTTGAATCTACCAGCCACTCCTTGGAAACGCTGTGGGGCAGTTGTGCTCTGTCCTGTTGGGTCGTTATGAGTCAGAATCGACTCGACAGCCTCAAGTTTCAGGTTTGGTAAGTTATTGGCTTTAGAACCACCTATGTATTGGCTGTTGAACTGTTGCTTTTTAAATGTTCGTAATTAACTCGTTTGTATTTTCTCCTTACTGACAATATTTCGCCTTCTAAGGCTTACAGATTCAATTAATTTTTTTTTTTTTTTTTTAAGGCTTACAGATTCAATTAATGTCAAATGAACTCCTTACCTGCTCACCTTGTGCCTCTCTTTGCTCCTTGGAGCCGCAGTTCTGAACTTGAAATTTCTTTTCTCTGACCATAGTTTCTTTCATTCTTGGTTCTTCCAGTGAACCTGAGCTTTGCTGTATTAAACCTACTTCACTTAGTCGCTCGGTTCAGTTTGGCCACAAACTGACCTCTGGAGAAGCCTTGACCTTTTGATTTGCACAGTCCTGGTTAGAGCAGTGTTTTTCAAAGTGTATGCACTGCTAAAGGGGCAAGGTGGGCAAACCTCACCTTTGTCATTTCCTTGTCACCACTTACATGGCACTTTGTCTCTCTTACCCTTACCACCCAGAGTTAAACTAGACCGCATCCCTGGCCACCTAGGGCCAGGTCATTGGGTACCAGCCGTAGACTCAGAAGTCTGCACAACTCCCATCACTTCAGACCAGCTGGCCCGTCTCTGTTTCTCTCTCTCTCGTCCCCTGGGACTAGCCTGTGCAGCCTTTCTCTGTCACCCAGCTGCCCAGATCTGGGTCTTCACAAATCTCTGTCCTGCTAGCCCCTGCTGGCTTATTGCCCCCTGGGTTTGCTAATTCTCTATAACTTCTTATAAAATTCACAGAAACTTTTTAATTTGTTGTTGTTGTGTGCTGTTGAGTTGATTCCAACTCAGAGCAACCCTTTTGACAGAGTATAACTGCCCTATAGGGTTTCCTAGGCCATAATCTTTACGGGAGCAGATTGCCAGGTCTTTTCTCCTGCGGAACCACTAGGTGGGCTCAAACCACTGGTTAGCAGCAGAGAGCTTAACCATTGTGCCACTAGGGCTCCGTTACTTGTACCTACATTTACCCATTTGTTATAATAAGAAAGAATACAAGCAAAGAAAGACTTCAGATAAGGTCTGGGAGAGGGCCTTGTGGCGCAGCGCAGAGACAGTCTCTGACTTTCATCTTTATCCTCCCATCTTGTCAGCTGAGGATTATGTGCCTGATGATTTTATACATGGTGTTAGTTGATGAGGACTGAGGAGGGATGGCAGGAGCTGAGACTAGGGGAGGAAGAGTATATAGGGGCAATTCTAAACTAAGGGGCTTGAAATTTATTCTTACAGCTGTGGGGTGGTAGCCATTGGAAACATTTATTTAGAGTTTTGTCGTTCAATTTGAGCCTTTAGGAACCGACTTTGCAAAGACTGGGCTCTGAATGCTTAGAGATGGCAGTGACAAATCACAGGTTCAAAGAGGAAGGTGAATCTGCCTTTTTCTCTGGAATTGGTCCTTCGTTCTTTTGGGCAGTTAAAAGCTGTTTGTATCCAAGAAGCTACTTCATTGCAAGCACGAAATATTTACAAATTTGTGACAGAGTGATGTGGAGAGGGAATCATGAGAGCTCTCTGTGAGGTTTGTACAGCAACAGTTTGAGAAAACCGCTATTATGGGAGTCCCCGGCTGGTGCAAATGGTTAACGTGCTCAGCTCCTAACGGGAAGATTGGAGGTTGGAGTCCACCCAGAGGTGCTTTGGAAGAAAGGCCTGACAATCTTCTTACAAAAAAACAGCCATCGATAACCCTGTGGAGCACAGCTCTGCTCTGACATACGTGGGGTTGCCATGAGTTGGAATTGACTGGACAGCAACTGGTGTTTTGGTTTGTTACAAGCTGAACAGATTGCTTATTGTTTGTGTATATAGAGTGGGGTGTATACTGAAAGCCTAAACATCCTCTGGCATCTTATTTATTTTTGACTGTTCAAGGAAGACTGGGCTGATAATAGCAGTGCCTTTTAGTAGTTGACATAACAGGGAAGTGTTTGGCCTTTTACTTCCCTGGAACCCACAGCTTTTTTTTTTGTTTTTTTTTAAACCATAGGTAAGCTAGGTAAGAGGCTTTGTACTTGCTTCTTAGAAGAAATTTAAGAGCAGTAAATTGACTGCCTTCAAATTTTTGCTACCAGTTCTTCACAGAAGTACAAAATGCAGAATCCTGCCTGATTCCTTTGTAAACAATCCTTGTGATTGTCAGCTTGCCAAGGAATGCTTTTTTCTTTTGAGTAATTTCTGGGGAATACCTTGCTTTGGATCACCCTTAGTTATTGCCCAAAGTTGCCTTCGGTAATACAGGTGCTCTTTTCCCCGCTTATTTATAAAACCATTAAATTCTACTTTTTTCAGGAATTTAACATTGTTTTCATTGAACTGATGTAAGTTAAAATTGAAACGGTGAGAGAATTTACCTATTTAGTCTTGAGCTTAAAATTTCCCAAAGAGTAGGAGCCATAGTTTTGCCCACCACCAAACATAGAACAAGTAATTTTGAATGCATGGACATGATTATGTCATGGCCTTTCTAAATACAAAAATACAACTTTCACTTAGAACATTGAGTACTTTGATAACATCTTTACTGATATTGGTGAGAATGTAGTGAAATTGGTCCCATTATAGTTTTTTCTATTTGCCTTTTTTTTTCAGTTATGTTTTAGGTAAAAGTTTACAGAGCAAATTAGTTTCTCATTAAAGAATTAATAGACAAATTGTTTTAGGACATTGGGTGCCAACCCTTTGATGTGTCAACACTCTCCCCTTCACGCCGTGTTCCCTGTTTCCATTTGTTCACTTGCCTGTCCCTTCCTGCTTTTTTTATCTTTGCTTTTGGGCTGGTGTGTTCATTTAGTCTCATAAACATGGTTAAATTATGCAGCCAGTCCCTCAGGTGTGTTATTGTCTGCCATATAGACTTGTCTCATCTTTGGCCTAAGAGGGAGCCTCTGGAGTACTTTTGTACCGAGTTAAAAGGGTATCCGGGGGCCATAGGCTTGTGGTTTCTCAAGGTTCTGTCAGACCAGCAAGTCTGGTGTTTTTTTGTGTGTTTGAATTTGAATTTTGTTCTACATTTTTCTCCTGCTCTGTCCAGGACCCTGTATTGTGATTCCTATCAGAGCAGTTGGTGGTGGAAGCCGGGCACCATCTAGTTGTTCTGGGCTCAGCCTGGCAGAGATTGTGGTAGTTGTGGTCCATTCGTCCTTTGGACTAAACTTTCCCTTGTGTTTTGTTTTTTTAATAGACTGAGGTAATCCTGTTTATTTGTCTACATGTTTATGGTGTCTCCCTGTACTGGAATGTGAACTTTAAGAGGACAGGGACCATGTGTCTTTTATATATTGCTGTATCCCTGTCATGGATTGAATTATGTCCCCCTCAAAAATGTGTGTGTTTACTTGGTTAGGCCATGATTCCAGTATTGTGTGGTTGTCTTCCATTTTGTGATTGTAATTTTATGTTACAGAGGATTAGGGTGGGATTTTAACACCCTTACCAGGTCACATCCCTGATCCAGTATAAAGGAAGTTCCCCAGGGATGTGGCCTGCACCACCTTTTATCTCTGAAGAGATGAAAGGGAAGTAAGCAGAGAGTTGGGGACCTCCTACCACCAAGAAAGCAGTGCCAGGAGCAGAGCTTGTCCTTTGGACCCAAGGTTCCTGTGTGAGATGCTCCCAGACCAGGGAAAGACTGATGACAAGGACCTTCCTCCAGAGCTGACAGAGAGAGAAAGCCTTCCTCTGGATCTAGCTCCCTGAATTTAGACTTTTAGCCTACTAGACAGTGAGAGAATGAATTTCTTTTTGTTAAACCCGTGCGCTTGTGGTATTTCTGTTACAGCAGCACTAGATGTCTGAGACAATCCCTATCACCTATTACAGTGCTTTGCGTAGAGTGGACACTCAAGTAATTGCTGAATGAATTCTGATTTGGTGTGGCTTAGATGGTATCCTGACGTATATTAAAAAAGCACCTCAGGTTATTTTGATGTGCACTCCCATGGTTGAGAAACCTTGGTCTATCTTCCCTCTCCAATGCGCGTGAGATATAGAAGATATCACTCTTGAAATTGGTAGTCTCATTTCCCTAGTAGGAAAAGTTTAATTTGGGAATGTTATTCAGGTGTTGTTTGTAGGTGGGACTCAGAATGGACAATTGCATTCCATCATCAAATAATTAAGTTTAGGAAAGGTGGGAAGATAGACCTAAAATTGAGTTTATTCCTTTTTTTGTTGTTGTTAAAAAAAAAAAAAAAAAACAGTCAAGGTTAGACTTCCTAGGTGGTTTTCCTTCAAAACACTACTTCTCAATGTTGGGTAGGATAGGATTTTGCTTCTGGGGGACATTTTGACGTCTGGAGACGTTTTAGATCCCTTGTGGTCAGTGGTTAAGCGATCAGCTGCTAACCAAGAGGTCAGCAGTTCAAATCCAGCCCCTCTGTGGGAGAAGGATGTGCTGGTCTGCTTCTGTAAAGACTAAAAAAAAAGACTACAGCCTTGAAAACCTGATGGGACAGTTTTACTCTATCTTATAGGGTCACTATGAGTCGAAATGGTCTCCACTGGCAATAGGCTTTTTAGTTTTAATTTAAATATGCACATATCTTACATTTTAAAGACTTGTTTGTATATGTAAGTCAGTAGTTTTCAAAGTGTAGTCCTTGAACCCTTAGGAGTAAAACCTGTTCATATTAATACTAAAATATTATATGCCCTTTTCTCTTTGATGTTTGGATTAAAGATACAAAAGCAATGCTGAGTAAAACAGCTGATACCTTAGCAGGAAATCAAGGCAGTGGCACTGAATTGTCTAGTAGTGTGTATTCTTCTCTGTCATGAATACTTCACGTCAGACAGTTAAAAAAAAACCTCATTTTTCCTTCAGATTCTTTTTCAGTACAAATTAAATTTTACTCTGCTTGGCTCTAGAGTATCTGTGTGATAAAATGGGTATGTGCTGCAGAGGAAAAGAATTTGTGTGATTGAGTTGCTAGCTCAGCTACCCCCCTCCCCATTTTCATGTAATATCTTCTTTAATTGAAAGAACAACTGAAAAACCATGGTTATTCAGACTTGGGTATTTGGCAAACATTTCTTTGAAAATGAACAAAATGAACTTGTTACTAATAAAATTGGAGCTTTCAGGCAAAAATTAGAATTTGGGGAAATCTGTATGGGCCACCTTGAGCTTGATAGCATTCTAGTAAAGACATTCGTGGTAATAATGATAGTAATAGTGATATTATATAATGAACTGTGTCAACATTTGGAAGAACTGAATAACTCAGTAAACCAACATTTTCCAGATGGCGTTATGAAATCACACGTAGGTAAAGATCCCATTCAAAGAGCACGTTAGACAAATGGATTTTGTATGTGTGTGTGGTAAAATACGTATAACAAAACCTTTGGCATTTCAACCATTTGTATGTGTATAATTCAGTGACATTTATTACATTCACCATGCTGTGCAGTTGTCATTCCTATCCATTTCCAAATTTTTTTGTTATCATCCTTAACAGAAACTCCATACTCCTTAAGGAATAACTTTCCATTTTCCCCTCCCACCTGCCCTTAGTAAGCTCTAATAAACATTGATCTCTATGCATTTGTCTGTTCTAGGTATTTTATATAGGTGGGTCATACAATATTGTCCAGTAGTGTCTGACTTAGTTCACTCAGTATAATCTTTTCAAGGTTCATCCATGTTTTACCATGTATCAGAACTTCATATTTCTTCATGGCTGAATTACTGCATTGTATGGATTTCCCACATTTTATCCATTCATCTGTTGATGGATACTTAGGTTGTTTCCACTTTTTGGCAGTGGTTAATAATGCTTCCCCCATGTGTCTGTCATTTTGTCGTACTGTGGGGGCTTGCATGTTGCTGTGACGCTGGAAGCTCTGCCACTGGTATTCAGATACCAGCAGGGTCACCCATGGCAGACAGGTTTTAGTGGAGCTTCCAGACTGAGACAGACTAGGAAGAAGGACGTAGTGGTCTATTTCTGAAAAGAATTAGCCAGTGAAAACCTTATGGATAGCAGTGGAACATTGTCAGAGACTGTCCCAGAAGATGAGCTGCCTCCTCAGAGTAGAGTTAACTTGATGATGTGGATCGAGTCAAGCTTTTAGAACCTTCATTTCCTGATGTGGCACGACTCAAAATGAGAAGAAACAGCTGCGAACATCCATTAATAATTGGAACCTAGAATGTACAAAGTATGAATCTAGGAAAATTGGAAATCATAAAAAAACAAAATAGAACACATAAGCGTCAATGTCCTAGGCATTAGTGAGCTGAAAAGGACTGGTATTGGCCATTTTGAATCAGATAGTCATATGGTCTGCTATGCCAGCAGCAACAACCTGAAGAGGAATAGCATTGCATTCATCATCAAAAAACATTTCAGGATCTATCCTGAAGTACAATGCTGTGGGTGATAGGATAATATCCATACGCCTGCAAGGAAGATCAGTTAACGTGACCTACTTTTCAAATTTACGCAGCAACCACTAAGGTCAAAGATGAAGAAATTAAAGATTTTTTACCAACTTCTGCAGTCTCCAATTGATTGAACATGCAATCAGGATGCATCGATAATTACTGGTGATTGGAATGCAAAAGGTGGAAACAAAGAAGGACTGGTTTTTGGAAAAGATGGCCTCGGTGATAGAAACGATGCTGGAGATGGCAGGATAGAATTTTGCGAGACCAATGACTTTTTCATTGCAAGTATCTTTTTCGAATAACATAAGTGGTGATTATACACCTGGGCCTCACCAGATGGAATACACAGGAATCAAATCAACTACATCTGTGTAAAGAGATGATGGAGAAGCTCAGTATCATCAGTCAGAACAAGACCAGGGGCCGACTGCAGAACAGACCATCAACTGTTCATATATAAGTTCAAGTTGAAGCCGAAGAAAATAAGAACAAGTCCAAGAGAGCCAAAGTACAGGCTTGAATATATCCCACCTGAATTTAGAGACCATCTCAAGAATAGATTTGACACGTTGAGCACTAATGACCAGACAAGTTGTGGAATGACATCAAGGACATCATACGTGAAAAAAGCAAGAGGTCATTGAAACGACAAGAAAGAAAGAAAAGACCAAAATGGATGTCAAAAGAGACTCTGAAACTTGCTCTTGAACTTCAGGTATCTAAAGCAAATGGAAAAAGTGATGAAGTAAAAGAGCCGAACAGAAGATTTCAAAGGGTGACTCCAGAAGACAAAGTAACCTGGAGTTAGGAAACCAAAAGGGAAGAACATGCTGGACGTTTCTCAAGCTGAAAAATCTGAAGAAAAAATTCAAGCCTGGAGATGCCATATTGAAGGCTTCAACAAGAAATATACTAGGTGACACAGGAAGCATCAAAAGACGATGGAGGGAATACACAGAGTCACTATACCAAAAAGAATTGGTCAACAGAACCGATGGTACTGAAGGAAGAGGTTCAAGCTGCACTGAAGGTATTGGCAGAAAAACAAGGCTCCAGGAATTGATGGACTACCAGTTGAGATGTTTCAACAAACAGATGCAGTGCTGCAAGTGCTCACTTGTCTATGCCAAGAAATTTTGGAAGACAGCTTCTTGGCCAGCCAACTGGAAGAGATCGGTATTTGTGCTCCTTCCAAATAAAGGTGATCCAACTGAATGCAGAAATTATGCAACAGTATTATTAATATCACACGCAAGTAAAATTTTGCTGAAAATCATTTAGAATGAGCTGCAGCAGTATATCAACAGGGAACTGCCAGAAATTCAAGCCAGATTCAGAAGACGAGGTGGAAAGAGGGCTATCATTGCTGATGGCAGATGAATCTTGGTTGAAGTCAGAGATAACCAGAAAGATGTTTACCTCTGTTTTACATTCACTGAGCAGAGGCATTCGACTGTGTGAATTATGACAAATTATGGATGATTGCCAAGGATGGGAATTCCAGAACACTTAATTGTGCTCATGAGGAATCTGTACATAGACAAAGAGGCAGTCATTGGAACTAAACAAGGGGATACTGCATTGTTCAAAGTCAGGAAAGGCGTGTGTCAGGGTTGTATGCTTTCACCATATTTATTCAATCTGTATGCTGAGGAAATAATCCAAAAAGATGGACCATATTAAGAAGAATGGGCAACAGGATTAGAGGAAGACTCGTTAACAACCTGCAATATGCAGATGACAAAACCTTGCTTGCCGAAAGTGAAGAAGACTTGAAGCACTTATTGATGAAGATCAAAGACTACAGTCTTCAGTATGGATTATACCTCAACATAAAGAAAACAAAAATCCTCACAACTGGGCCAGTAAGCAGCAGCATCATAAACAGAGAAACAATTGAAGTTGTCAAGGATTTCATTTTCCTGGATCCATAATCAACACCCATGGAAGCAGCAGTCAGGAAATCAAAGGACACATTGAGTAAATCTGCTGCAAAAGACCTTTTTAAAGTGTTAAAAAGCAAAGATGTCACCTTGTAGACTAAGGTGGGCCTGACCCAAGCCATGGTGTTTTAAATTGCATCTGCATGCGAAAGCTGAACGGTGAATAGGGAAGACTGAAGAAGAATCAATGCCTTTGAATTAATGGTGTTGGCGAAGAATATTGAGTATACCATGGACTGCCAGAGGAACGAACAAATCTCTCATGGAAGAAGTACAACCAGAGTTCTCCGTGGAAGCAAGGATGGCAAGACTTCTTCTCTCGTGCTTTGGATATGTTATCAGGAAGGATCAGTCCCTGGAGAAGGACATCACGCTTGGTAAGGTGGATGGAGGGTCAGTGAAAGAGAGGAAGACCCTCAACGAGGTGGATTGACACAGTGGCTGCAACAATGGGCTCAAACATAGCAACAATTGTTAGAATGGCACAGGACTACACAATTTTTCATTCTGTTTTCCATAGGGTCACCATTAGTTGGAACCAACTCGATGGCATCTAACAACAACAACAACAATAATAATGCTCCAGTGAACATTGGTAAGCAGGAAACTAAGACCCTGAGTCTTAGGCTGGGTGTTCTAGGGAAGCAAATCCAGTAAAGCGGATAAGTACATATAGAGAGAGATTTGTGTGAAGGAAATAGCTACTGTGATCTTAGAGGCTGGAACATCCTAAATCTGTGGATCAGGCTGGAGGCTTCTCATGAATCACATAGCGGCAGGGCTGGAGAACCCAAAATGGGCAGGCAAGATGGCAGGTAAGCTGCTAGCTCAAGTCCCAATAACTGGAGGTCAGACAAACAGGAGCCAGCTGCAGAGTCCAGAATGAGCAAAAGTCCATGAGCCTTGCCAGAAAGTCTACCTATATTGGTTGCAGGCCACACCCCCAAGGAAACTCCCTTTCAACTGATTGGCTACTCACAGCAGATCCCATCATTGAGATGATTACATTATATCAGATCTTATCATGGAAGTGATTACATCATTATACGACTGCCAAACCACTGAGAGTCACGGCCCAATCAATTTGAAACACAACCATAATGACCACACCCTGCTTTCAAGTCTTTTGGGTAGGTATATACCTAATAGTGCAACAGCGGAGTCATGTGGTAATTCTATGTTTAACTTTATGAGGAACCACCAAACTTTTCCACAGCAACTACACCATTTTACATTCCCACCAACAATTGATTAGGGTTCCAATTTTTCCATATCCTTGCCAACACTTCTTATCTTCCATTTTTCTGGTAATAGTTATCCTAGTGAGAGTGAAGTGGTATTGTGGTTTTGATTTGCGTTTCCCTAATGATTAATGACGTGTCAAGCATCTTTTTCTCCCTTAAGTTAAAATATTTTTTTGTTTATTGTACTTTAGGTGAAGATTTACAGAGCAAACTAGTTTCTCATTTAACAATTAATACACATACTGTTCTGTGACATTGGTTGCCAACCCCACGACATGTCAACACTCTCCCCTTCTCAGTCTTGGGTTCCCCATTACCAGCTTTCCTGTCCCCTGCTGCCTTCTTGTCCTTGCCCCTGGGGTGGTGTGCCCTGTTAAGTCTCCTTTTGTTTTATGGGCTTGTTTAATCTTTGGCTGATGGGTGAACCTCAGGAATGATGACTTCATTACTGAGCTAAAAGTGTGTCTGGGGCCATACTCTAGGGGTTTCTCCAGTCTCTGTCAGGCCAATAAGTCTGGTCTTTTTTTGTGAGTTAGAATTTTGTTCTTCATTTCTCTCCAACTCTGTCTGGAACCCTCTGTTGTGATCCCTGTCAGAGCAGTTGGTGATGGTAGGCGGGTACCATCTAGTTGTGCTGGACTCAGTCTGGTGGAGGCTGTGGTAGTTGTGTTCCATTAGTTCTTTGAGTTAATCTTTCCCTTGTGTCTTTGGTTTCCTTTATTCTCCCTTGTGTTGAGCATCTTTTTATGTGCTTATTGACTGTTTGTATGTTCTTTAGAGAAATATCTGTTCAAATCCTTTGCCCATTTTTAAATTTGGTGGTTTGTTTTTTGTTGTTGTAGGGTTTTTTGTTTTGTTTTTTTTTAATATTCTGGGTACTAAACCCTTATCAGATACATGGTTCCTAAATATTTTCTCGGATTCTGTAGGTTGTTTCTTAACTTCCTTGATAAAATCCTTTGGAAGTTTTTACATTTGGAGAACTGGATTTATCTGTTTTATCTTTTGTTACGAATGCTTTTGGTGTTATATCTTAGAATCCACTGTCAGATACTGGATCCCAAAGCGTGTTTTATTCTTAGCATTTTAAGCTTTTAGTTCTGACATTTAGATCATTGATCTATTTTGAGTTAATTTTCATACATGGTGTGTGGTATGGGTCCAATGTCATTCTTTTGCATTCTTTTTCTCAGCACCATTTATTAAAAACTATTCCCCAATTGAATGCAATTGGCACCTTGTAAAAAAATCAGTTGACCGTAGAAAATGAATTTATTTCTGGACTCCCAATTCTATTTAATTTGTTTATATCTTTGTCATTATACCAGCACCAAATTGTTTTGATTACTGTAGCTTTATACTAGTTTTTGAAATAGAGAAGTTTGAGTCCTCTTTGTTTTTATTTTCCAGGGTTGCTTTGGCTATTCAGAGCCCCTCGCAGTTTCATATGAATTCAAGGATTGAGTTTCCCGTTTCTGCCAAGAAACTGTTGGAATTTGTGTAAGGATTGCATTGAATCTGTTGATTGGTTTGAGTAGTATTGACATTTTAACAATATTAAGAACGTGGCATGTGTTTTCATTTATTTAGGTGTTTAATTTCTTTCAGCAATGTTTTATGGTGTTCAGTTAAAAGTCTTTGTCCTCCCTGGTTAAATTAATTCCTAGGTATTTTATTCTTTTAGATGTTTTTGTCTATAAAATAGTTTTCTTTTTTTTCCTTGCCTCTTTAAAATAGTTTTTTTGTTATTGTTGCTGAGAGTATATGCAGCAAAATATATACCAGTTCAACACTTTCTGCGTGTACAATTTGCATTCTCACCCTCCTTTTCTGAGATAATCCTCCCCCATAAGCATAAACCCTAAGACTCCTACATAGTCTTTTGAATCGTGTTGTCAGTTTGATCCCACATAAATAAGTCTTCAAAGAACATAATGCTCAAGGCTTTCTTTACTAGTTAAGCTAAAGTATTGTTTGGTTTTAAGAAGACTTCAGGGGATATTTTTGGTTTTAGGTTTAAAGGTTATCTTAGGGTAGTGATTTCAGAAGTTTGTCCATCCCCCATGGCTCCACAAAGTCTGGAGTCTCTGAGATTTGAAGTTGTGTTCTGCATTTTTCCCACTTTTGATCAGAATTCTTCTGTAGAATCTTGGATCAAAATGTTCAGTAATGGTGGTCAGGCATCGTCCAGTTCTTCTGGTCGCCTGGCAAATGAGAGAGTTGTTCATGGATGCAATTATCCACACATTCCATTTCCACCTCCTGTGCCTGACTCTCCTTCTTCTCTTTCTCCTGGCAAATAGTTACCAGTTGTTGTGCCTTGGATGGCAGATTGCAAGCTTTGAAGACCCCAGCCACTACACAGCAAACAGGAAGGTAGAACAAAAGCCCTGAACACAGTATTAGGCCAGTTAACTTGGATGTCCCATGAAACCATGACCCTAAACTTCTGAACCAAGGAACCAAATCCCAGGAGGTATTTGGTTGTACAGAAGCAGCCTTAGCAGCTCCTCTCTTTTTGTTGTTGTTTTGTTGTTTTTGTAAACATATCTGTTGCACAACTTTTGCCAATTCAGCTTTTTACAGGTGTGCACCTCAATGACAGCAGTTTCATTAATTGGCTGTGTAACCTTGACTTTAACGAATATAATTTTTCCATCACCGTAACCCAAACCTTGGTTCCTTATAAGCAGTAACCCTCTTTTTTCCCCTGCTTCCTGCCCCAGTAGCCACTAAGGAACTTTGGTCTCTATGCTTTTGCCTTTTCTTATCTTTTTCTGTAAGTGAGGTCATACAATATTTATCTTTTTATGATCGACTTGTTTCAATCAGCATAATGTCTTTAAGCTCCATCCATATTAAAGCATGTATCAAGACTTCATTTCTCTTACTGACTGAATGGTATTCCATTGTATGTATGTACCACATTTTTGTTTATACATTCATCTGTTGATGGGCATTTAAGTTGTTTTGGCTGTTCTAAATAGTGCTGCAATAAACACTGGTGTACAAGTCTCTCTTTGAGTCTCTGTTTTAAAGTCTTTGTGGTATATGCCTAGGGGTGGAATTGCTAGGTTATCTGATAGTGTTTTGAGGAACTGCTACATTGTTTTCCACAGTGGTCCTACCATTTTGCATTCCACCAGCAATGGATAAAGGTTCCAATTTCCCCACATCCTTGCCCTGCCCATATTTGTTACTTTGGCTTTTTTTTTTAAGCCAACCTAAAGAAACAAAAACCCGTTGCCTTTGAGTAGATTCCAACTCATTGCAGCCCTATAGGACAAAATAGAATTACCTCATAGGGTTTCCAAGGAGCAATTGGTGGATTCGAACTGCTGACCTTTTGGTGAGCAGCTGAGCTCTTAACCATTATGCCACCAACCTGACGGAAGTGAAGTGCACCCTCACTGTGATTTTGATTTGCATCTCTTGATGACTAATGATGTTGAGTATCTTTTCATGCATTTGTTGACCATTTGAATGTCTTTTTTGGTGAAATGTCTATTCAAGACCTTTGCCCATTTTTTGATTGGGTTGTCTTTTTGTTGTTAGATTGTTGAGACTTTATATGTATTTTGGGTTTTAGATTCTTCTCAAATATATGGCTTCCGAAGATATTCTCCCAGTCGATGGCTTGCCTTTTCACTTTTTGGTAAAGTGTTTTTGATGAACAGAAACCTTTAATTTTTATGAGGTCCCATTTATCTATTTTACCTTTTGCTGTTTGTGTTCTTGTTATTGTTTAGGTAATCCATTGTTCAAAACTAGGCCCATCAGCATTGCCTCTGCATTTTCTTCTAACAATGTTATGGATTTAGTTTTCACATTTAGGTTCTTACTCCATTTTGAATTTGTTTTTGTATATGGTGTGAGGCATGGATCCTGTTTCATTTTTCTGCATATGGAAATTCAATGTTCCTAACACCATTTATAGAGGAGACTTTTCTTTCCATATCGAATGGAACTTAGTTAGCAGCCTTATCCAAGATCAGTTGATCACAGATGTGTGGATTTATTTCTGGACTCTCAATTCTATCCCATTGATTTGTGTGTCTGTTGTTATACTAGTACCAGACCGTTTTGATTGCTGTAGCTGTATAATATGTTTTCTATTGGTCAAGTTTTGATGTCCTATCAAAGAAGAATATCCACAATCTGAAAAGGCTGTTTCATGTGAGTAGAGATTTTCTGCATGTTCTTGAATGAAGACAGTTTATTAGAACACATTAAATGAAGAAATGGCTATGAGACACCAACTTTTTTCTTTTCAGACATTAAAGAGTTTTTTAAAAATGTGAAACTGTGCTACTCTTTTCACAAAATTCTTTTGAAGGTAATTCTTTTAATAGAAAATTTATTTCTGTTAATAGGTAAATATTTTATTATGAAATGAATTTGAAAATAGTTTTTAAAAATTTTTAGTTTCAATTTGGAGTACAGTAAACATTAGTAGATACAACCCACATGAGCAAACTTCTTTGAGGAACTCAGTAATCTGTACATGTGGAAGGGTTCTCTTAACAACCATTTTTAAACCAGATAGTCTCCTAAGAGTTGTCCCTCAGATACTGTTGAACATCAGTTTGTGTCTCTTGTTAGGCTAGTCTGCCATAGATGAGGCGATTGAATTGGGCTTTGAAGGAAAGTTTTGGCCTTTCATTTAAGACTTGAATATACTTTTAACGTATAAAATACATGACAGAATTTAAATTGATGGTTACATTTTGACTTCATATGGCTAAAGAAAGTATTACCTGCAGAGCAAATGAGTGGATAATTATATCCGGAAGAAAAAGAAAAGAATTTCAGAAAATGATGAATAAAAAGTACTGAACTGTGAACTGCAAATAATTGTGGAACAAGCATTGTCTGAAACTGTTGGATTCTGGCTCATAATGACCCTAAGCATTATCTTAATGGGAATCTTAATTAGACAAACAAGATTAGGTTTAGTAAACACCTTAAATGAAAGAGATTGCAAAGTGTAAGTGGGGGTACAATCGGAGTATTTTAATTACTGATAACACTACAGATTTACCCAACCATAAAGAAATAGAAGTAATAGCTTATTTGTTTCTATGAACTAACTCTGTGTTTGAGTAAATTGTTGGTAGGTACTATGAAAGTTAATTGTGGGGAACATTTATGAGAACCTTACTGAAGGTAATTTAGAGAAGAGACTTCACAGATTTTTTTTTTTTTAATCTGTATAAAGTTAATCAGGATTACCTTGACTTAAGGAGTCCCGATGGTGCAATGGTTAAGGACTCAGCTGCTAGCTAAAAGCAATGAACAATCTGACAAGGAAATTTAGAAAACAATTCCGTTTTCAATGATATCTTAAATAATACAATACCAAGGAATTAATTTAACCAGGAAGGTGAAAACAGTGTATGCTGAAAACTGTAGAAAAACATCATTGAAAGAAATTAAAGAAGATCTGAATAAAGGGAAAGACACTTCTTGGATTCGGAGGCTTAATATTGTTAAGATAGAAATACTACCCAAAGTGACCTAGAGATTCAACATGATTCCTATCAAAATGCCAATAGTCTTTATTGCAGAAGTAGAAAAGCCAATCCTCAAATTCATATGGAATTGCAAAGAGCCCCGAATAGCCAAAGCAATCTTGAAAAAGAACAACAAAGTAGGAGGACTCACACTTCTATTTCAAAATATACTATAAAGCTATAGTAATCCCAACAGTCTGGTACCAGCATACAGATAGAGATATAGAGCAACAGGCTAGAATTGGGAGTCCAGAAATAAACGCATGTATCTGTGGGCAACTAGTGTTGAACTAGGGTGTCAAGCCCCTTCAGTGGGGGAAAAAACAGTCTCTTCAACAAAGATGCTGGGACCGTTGGATCTCTCTATGCACAAGATTGAAGTTTGACTCATAACTCATACCATATATAAAGATTAAACCAAAATGGATCAATGACTAAGTGTAAAAACTAAAACCACGAAACTCTTAGAATACGGATAATGCTTCAGGACCTAGTTTTTGACAGTGGATTCATACATATGACACCAAAAGCATGAACGCTAAAAGATAAAATAGATAAATTGGACTTCATCAAAATTAGAAGCTTCTGTGCATCAGAGAAATTTATCAAGGAAGTGAAGAAACAACCTACAGAATAGGAGAAAATATTTGGGAAGCATGTAATATCCAGAATATATATTAAGGCACAGTGGTTAAGAGCTAAGGCTGCTAACCAAAAGGCCGGCCGTTCGAATCCACCACTTACTCTTTGGAAACCCTGTGGGGCATTTCTACTTTGTCCTATAGAATCGCTATGAGTCAGAATCAACTTGATGGCAACGGGTTTGGGTTTTATCTGTGGTGACTCAGTGGTAAAATTCTCAACCTCGATGTGGGAGACCCCTGTCTGTCAGTGGAGATTTGCTGAATATGATGCCGAATAGGTTTCCGTGGAGCTTCCAGACTAAGATGAACTAAGAGGAAAGGCCGGTGGCAATCTTCTTCTGAAAAATCAGCTAATGAAAACCCCATGGATCACAGCGATCCATTCTGCAGCCGATCATGTGAGTGGTGTAGGACTAGGCAGTATTTTATTCTGTTGTGCATGGGGTCTCCATGAATCAGAGGCGGACTCAACAACAGCTGACAGCAAGAACAACAGCAACAACTCAACAACAAAAAGACAAACAATTCAGTTAAAAAATGGGCAAAGGACTTGACTAGACATTTCATCAAAGAACTATCCAAATGGGCAATAAGCCTATGAAAAGATGCTCAAAGGCCATTAGTCATGGTTGTTAGTGGCCATTGAGTCAAGTTGCTAGCATTCCACCCTGACTTGTGGAGACCTCATCCACAGCAGAATGAAATGCTGCCTGGTCTTGTGCCGTCCCGTCCCCATGATGAGTTGCAGATCGGCAGGCTTTTCTTCCTAGTCCGTCTTAGTCGGGAAGCTCCACTGAAACGTATTCAGCATCATAGCAACACACAAGCCTCCGCTGACAGACAGGCGGTTGCTGCACATGAGGTGCTTTGGCCTGGAATCAAACCTGCGTCTCCTGCATGTAGGGCAAGAATTCTACCCCAGAACCGCCACTGCTCCCTTACAATGTTTCATGGTATCTTCAGATTTCGTGTGCTTGAAATTAAATTTATCGTCTTCCTTTCCCCGAAAATTATGTTACTCTCTGTGTTTGCCTTGTTGGTGAATGGTGCTATCATCTGCTCAGTTCCAGAAGTCATAAATTCAAAAGTCGTTCTTAACTCCTCCTTCCATCACCCTCCCATAGTCACTTGATTACTAAGTTCTGTTAATTCTGTCTTAATATCCTAGAAATCGTTCCTCTGCTTTCATCCCTTCTGCTATGGTTCAGGTTCTTATTTGAACCATTGACTACTGCATCAGCCTCTTAATTGCCTTTCTGGACTTTAGGCTGACTCTTTGTCCTTTCTTGTTAGTGTATTCAATTCTTAATATTTCTGAGATACAAATTTGAAGAGTCACACCCATGGTTAAAATTTTCGATTATTGGCCATCACCTTCATGATAATAGTGGCATTAAATGTAGCTAAATGCATAACTTATTGTGGTGCAGTGAATAAATATGGCCCTTGTAGCATGGTCTTTGTAACTCCTCCCAAATGACTGGGTGAGACTATGCGAATGAGGTGCTTGTGGCCCACCAAAGGGATTGGCAAGTTTGCTAATGATATAAATAAGGTGCATGGCACCTTGTGGGGGTACAACCATGCAGATAGGTGTATGCAGCCCTAATGAGGGGATTGGTCAGTTTTTCCATCTGACTAGGCTTAAAATGAGCCATCCCGGAGGTGGGAAGAGAGGATTTCAACACCACCAGGAAAGAAGAGTCAAGAGTGGAGTGCATCCTTTGGACCCGGGATCCTTGTGGTGAGATCCTCCTAGATTCAGGAGACAGACAGAGAGCTGTGACACCAGAGATGGTGAGAAACAGCCACAGAGAAATGGTGGCAGCAGAGGCAGCAGAATCAGGAGACTGGCAGGAGACGGCGAAGTGGGCTTCCCAAGCCACAGAGCAAGAGAGTTGAGCACCTTTGGACTGGAGGCTTACTGGCAGAGTGGGGTGCCTCCGGCTACTTATCGGCAGAGCTAAAAGAGCTTTGTAACACTTACCTGAATAGGGCAGAGGCCAAGGGGCCAGAGAAAGATGTGCCTGCAAAGACACTGAGAAGCGGCTGTCCTGATCAAAGAACTGTATCCTGAGCATTCCTGAACCTGAATTGTAACCTGTTAAAAAAAAAGTTACTTCCCTAATAAACTCCATAATTATGAATATTGTCTGTGAGTTCTTTGTGGTCATTGCAACAAATTATTAATCCCAGCAGAGGAGTAGAGAGTGCCGTGGGAGGGACGGTTGGTGTCATAATTGGTAAAAAGGTTGAAAGGTGGAGGCATGTCTGATTCCTGCCTTGTAAGAACCAGCGTGGGCTGTTGATTTTGATTCTCCTTTTCGTATGTGAAGTTAAAGGAGGTCAGATGCCCCGCCATGCCATATTTACACTTGTGTTGTCTGATTTTATTCTTTGAACAGTCCTTTGCTACTTTCCTGGTTGCACGGATGAGGAAATTGAGACCTAGATTTAAACCCAGGACTGTCTGTTTTTAGTTTATGCTCTTAGGCACTTTCTTATGCTACTTATGTAGGACATTCCAGACCCCTTGTCTTGTGGCTCTTACCCACTTGTCTAGTGTCTACTTGACATTTTTTAAGGTAACTTCCTTGAGGGCAGAGATCATATCCCACGCCAAGCATTTTCTTAAAACATAGTTCCACTACCCACTGCCGTCGAGTCGATTCCGACTCATAGTGACCCTGTAGGACAGAGTAGAACTGCCCCATCAAGTTTCCAAGGAAACATAGTAGGCACTTGGTAAATGTTTGTTGAATGAGTGTTAAGCAGTGGTGAATAACAGGGGACAGTGAGACTAGCCCAGTGTAGAAAGACATGAAAGAGACATCTGAAGGAAAGGATTCCTCTGGCTGGCCATGTTCATAAACGGTCAGCCTTTGGGTTAAAGCAAAATAGTGAGAGGTAACCGAATGAGGGAAATGAAATCCAGAAGGGGTGATTAAAAGAGAGAAACTTTCTGTTTTTAACTTGAATGAATTATGTCCTAGGGTTGTAAGAACCTGAAAATGAAGCCTCTGAATACCCTTTTATGTTTTTAGGACTTGTGGAATTAAAAAGAGAGATGCCTGAAAACTAGAGACAGAGAAGTATATTTTTCAGAAAGGGGAAGAAGAAAGACTATAGAGCTTGCTATGGCCCTCAGGTGAGAATCTAGAATAAATTACTTAAAGGATAAATTGTTTCCAGGAGAGGTGAAGCACTAATCATTAGGAAATAGCCTGAATTCATTAAGAAATAAACAAAACAGCGGAGCCTTCTTTTTGCACATGGAGCCTGTTGTTTTCTGTCCGTTGGATGAGATATAAGGTTTACTCATCAAAAGCACAGATGGCACAGATCATGGGAGGGAGAGGGTGTTAGCTAGGATGGGCTAGATTCTGCTGTAGTAATAACCTCAAATTTTGGTGCTTAAAAACAAAAGAGATTTATTTTTTAAATAATATATTTTTGGTGATTCCAATTCAACAGGTTTCACACATACTACTTAATGACATTGGTTACATTCTTGTTTCCCCCCCTATTATTGCATAGGGTGTATTTGTTTTTACAAAAGTAGAATGACTATAACAACACTGATCTACCATGCCTGATATGGTCACTGTGCCCCATCCATACTTCCTGGGACCACAATATCATTTTTTAAATTTTATGTTGTTGTTGAGAATATATACAGCAAAACATACACCCATTCACCACAATTCAGTAACATTGATTACATTCTTCAAGTTATGTAACTCTTCTCACTCTTCTTTTCGTTTCTGAGTTGTTCCTTCCACATTAACATAAACTCACTGCCCCCTAAAGTTCCTATCTAATCTTTTGAGTTGCTGTTGTTACTTTGATCCCATATAGTCCTTCAAAGAGCACAATGCTCAAAGCAGACATTTTTTTACTAGTTAAGCTAGACTATTGTTTAGTTTTAGGAAGACTTCAGGAGATTTTTTTTGGTTTAAGGTTTAAAGATTATCTCGGAGCATTAGTTTCAGGGATTCATTCAGCCTCCATGGCTCCAGAAAGTCTGGATTCCATGAGAATTTTAAATTCTTTTCTGCATTTTAAATTTTAAATTCTTTGCTGCTAACCAAAAGGTCTGTGGTTCAAATCTACCAGGTGGTCCTTGGAAACCGTATGGGGCAGTTCTACTCTGTCCTATAGGGTCACTATGAGTCAGAATCAACTGGACGGTAACTTTTTTTTTCCTGCATTTACCCTGTTTTGATCAGGATTCTTCTATAGATTTTTTGCTCAAAATGTTTGGTCATAGTAGCTGGGTACCATCCAGTTCTTATGGTCTCATGGCAACCAAAAAAAAAAAAAAAAAAAAAAAAAACAACCCTGATGCCCTCAAGTCTATTCTGACTGATAGCAACCCTGTAGGACAGAGTAGAACTGCCTCATAGGGTTTCCAAGGAGTGGCTGGTAGATTTCAACTGCCAACCTTTTTGGTTAGCAGCTGAGCTCTTAACCACTGCCCCACCAGTTATTCATGGAGGCAGTTAGCAACACATTCCATATCTCCTCCTGTTCCTTATTCTCCTTCTTCCTCTGTTGCTCCAGGCGAATAGAGACCAATTGTTGTGCCTTGGATGACCACGTGCAAGCTTTTAAGAACCCAGGCACTATGCAAGGAACCAGGAGGTAGAAAAGAAGCACTAAACATGTTATTAGGCCAATTAACGGGGATGTCGTGTGAAACTGCGACTTATGATGACCCAGTATATGCAGAGTAAAACTGTTCTCCACAGGGTTTTCAAGACTGTGGCCTTTCTGAAGCAGATCACCAGGCCTATCTTTCAAGGTACCTCTGAGTGGGTTTGAACTGCCAGTCTTTCAGTTAGCAGTCAAACACTTAATCGTTTGCACCACCCAGGGACTCCTGAGACATCGTACCCACTGTTTTTAATGACCTCAGGAGATGGTGAATTTTCTCTCTCTGGGTAATCTCTCTGGCATTAACCAGAATTTTTTTTTTTTTCTTTAGCTTTAAGGCCGTACAACCCACCATACATTGGGCCACCTCACAGGAAACTGATCAAGAGAACAGGAGAAATTCAATGAGAGTTTTCTTTCTTGGTGTTTCAGGAGAACTAGAAAGAGTCACAGCCTTTCCTTAATGTTGATGTATTTATTGAGGAGGAAAGAAATTATGTAACAGGGAAGTGCGGGGCACTGTTTGAGAACTTGGTCTTACCTGGCTAGTTATGGAACATTCTTATGCCTTGTTTAAGGATTTCTTTTTTATTTTTCAGGATTTGTTTTCAGGAAGACAGGAGGAAAGGAAGACATCTCAGGATCCCATTTCAAGGGTCCTTTGGCTACATTTCCACTGTCAGAACATTTTCTACAAGAGTCCTGGGCCAGACACCTGGATTTCCAGATGGGTTTTGTAGTCAAGGAGATTTTAGAGAGGGGAGGTATTCCAGTTATGTAGAAAAGTTCAGTTATCTAAAGAATTTATTTTATAAAATACCATAAATCTTTGTGACCTAAAACAACAGCAATTTATTACTTTTCATGATTTTGTGGACTGACTAGTATCAACTGAGTGGTTTTGTTCCTCATGGTGTAGCTGAGGTCACTCATGGGCTACATTTAGCTGGAAGCCCGGCTGGGACTAGGACATCTAAGATGGCCTCTCATCCTCTAATACCTCTCACCATTTGGCAGTGTAGCCCAAGTTTCTTCGTATCATGGCATTTAGCTTCCAAGAAGGAATATTTCAAGAGGACAAGCCCCAATATGCAAGCACTAATCAAGCCTCTGCTGGCATCATTTTGCTAATGTCTCATTGGCCAAAGCAAGTCACATGATCAAGTCTAGAGTCAGTGTGGGAGGAGGCTACACAAGGGTGCAAACACCAGGAGGTTTTGTTCACTGGAGGCCACCACTATAATGATTTACCACAAGTGAGCAGGGCAGTTTTGCACACTGGATCCTCAGTTGTCAGTGCTTAGGTATGGATGCGTAACCTAAGATCTGGTCCTTGACTTTGCAGTTCCAGAAACTCTATGTGACTAGGAGTTCATGCTTAGCCCCGTGCGTTTATCTGAAATTGCTTCTCATCATCACTCGAAGACGTGAATTTAGGCTGTCATAGTTTTATCTCAAGATTCTGTCGTCTAGGCCACAGATGGTTGAACCAGAGTGGACACCCGACCTATGACTCTGTTGGCTGAGCTGGCCCAATTGGACTTTTTCTTAAGACTCTGGAATGGGAATACTGAGAGACTAAGATCCAAACTGGTGAAGAGATTATAGAAAATCTCATAGATAGTCTAAAACGAGTTCAGAAATATATCTAAACTCCTGAGATGACTAGAAAATGAGACTGCTAAATCATAGTTTAAGTGGTTAAGTGCTATGGCTGCCAAACAAAAGGTCGGCAGTTCGAATCCGCCAGGCGCTCCTTGGAAACTCTATGGGGCAGTTCTACTCTGTCCTCTAGGGTCGCTATGAGTCGGAATCGACTCAGCGGCAGTGGTTTTAAACCATAGTTATTAAGAGATTGGCTGCTAACCAAAAGATTGGCAGTTTGAATCCACCAGCTGCTTCTTGGAAACCCTATGGGCAGTTCTACTTTGTCCTATAGGGTCGCTATGAGTTGGAATCAACTTGATGGCAGCAGGTATTCACTAGTGGATATATGTTTCTGCTCATTCTCTTATGCTCCATGACAATATCTAGCTGCAAGTGAGGCTGGGAAATGTCATCTCTAGCTGAGTAGCCATGCACCCAACTACTATGGAAGAAGGAGAAAGTGTATTTTAGTGAAGACTTAGCTGCTGCCTCCTTCCCCCCACCCCCTCCCCACACAGCATAGTGTTCAATTCCTGGTTACCTTTCAGGAGGGAGAAAGACAAGAGTGTATTTACAGGGAGTAAACAGGATGATGAAGACCTCAAAATCAGGCCATAAACAGATTGGTTAAAAACTTGGGGGTCGTTATATTGAATATTTAGGAAATGAAATGGCTGGTTTTGAATGTTTTACGTGCAAAAAGAGATAAATGTTATTCTGTAAAGGCTCCAGGAGTAAATATAATAAGAGGAAGCTAAGCAGTGACCAGTTGCCATCAAGTCAGTTCTTGACTCATGGCTCAGAGAAATGTATTTATGTTCATTATAAGAAAAGAAGATTCTAGCAGAGTTGTCCAGAATGATTTACACCTCAGGTACATTGTGAACTAGAAGAAGAGACCAAAAAAAAAAAAAAAAAATTTTTTTTTATTCAGTACCTATTATGTGCTCAACACTATTGAGGTTGCTTCCAACCCTGAGAGTCTGTTGCAGCTCCACGTACTTTTCTCCAAACCCTATTTTTCGTGACTCACTCACAAGCCTGCAAAGAGCATATATGAGTTAAATTTGTGGGGTAGAACATCCTAGGGGATAAACCCTGGAGGTTGTTGTGTATGTTCAAGTTGTGAGTTCTGTGGCAGATGGAGAAGTTGGCCAGGGTGCAGAAAGAAGGAAGCATATCACTTAGTTATTTTCTGATTCTCAGCAGCAACCTGAGATCTTCCAGAAGGGGTTATATAGTCCTGACCAGCATAGCTTTGTGGCGGCCCTCCTGTCTGCCGTATTACCACACTGGTGAGCCCAGAGAATGCTGCCAAGAAGTATGAGAGGGCTGCTTTGAAAGCTCTGTCCAATGTACGAATGTCCAGTGTCTTCCATATAGCTCCTGTGGGTACTGGTGGGAGACAAGATGCCTTTCTTGATATGAGTTCCTGGTTGTTTACTGGAGTCGACAAGAGTGTTTTGTCATTCCTTGTACTTCTGGATCCAAAGATCTAAGAGAACAGAGGGGCCCCCAAATCTGCAATTCACATAAACAAAGTGACAGAGTAACAGGAAATGGGCCAGGGCACACAAACAAAGACATTCCCCAGAACAATGGGGCAGGTATCAGAAACTAGCCCACGAACTTCTTTAAAGTTGTCTCTCAGAAGCAACCAGATGAAATGAGCCCCAGAGACATGCGTCGAACATCCACCTGTGACCCCTGTGTGACCTTTCACCAGGGGCTGTGAAGGGCAGCAGCCGCAGCTGGGGAATCGAACTCAGAGTGAGAGACTGCACAGGCATGACACCCCATAAGTCCTACTATGAATTCCAGAGGCCTGTGGGACAGGAGCCATCTTAGAAAGCAGCTGCGCGTGCACCTTCAGTAGCCTATCCCCACCCAAAACTGGCTAGTTACCGGAAAACCCCGCCTGTGCCTCTGAATAAACATGAATCTTTTTCACACTCAAGTATTTAAAAGCCCGTGCAAGTCCTCCGTTCTGTGAGACAGGTGGTAAGCATTGCCTAGGCCTTCCTTACCTCTGCTTGCAAGCCTCTTCAATAAAGCTTTGCTGGTGTGCCTTACCTGCTCATTCTTGACCAGTGAGAGGCAAGAACCTTATTTAATTAAAGGCATAGAGACTCTGGCAACAGTTCTGAATGTCCTCAATATTTCTACTTGTTTCTCTTTAATTGAACACTCACCTCAGTCAATCCTAAGCTCTAATGTTATGCTGGTCTACCAGTGTGGACACTTAAGTGACAAAGTTTTAGGAAGAGACCCTAAAACTTTAAACCTCCTTGAAGCTTGTGATAAACTTTATGTGCCCGCAAGTAAGAATTGCCACACTTCCCTGGGAAGTTGGAGGAGAGCTAAGAGATTGAAGTAGAAATGTATTTGGACATAAAAATATTTTAGTCAAGCTGTGAAGAAGCAGCACAGGGGATGATTTGAGGCCCCTGGAGCCATCAAGTAGCATGATTGGCAATACCGTTTGGAGAACAAGGGTGTTCTGTGTGAACAGTTTCTCACACTTACCCACACTCCACCTTCCAGCCCTGTCTCTGTGTCTTTTAAATCTAGTGCCTCAGATTTAGTCAGATGATAATAGACACTTGTCATGCCTGAGTGAAAGGTTCCAAAGGGAGGTTGGAAGGGTCTTATAACCCTGAGGAAGAAAGGATGTTTACAGTCCAGTTGAACCTATCCACCTAAAGAGCTTTAGCCAGCTTCCTCCCAGTTCGTCTAATGGAAAGCACACTTCATCACAGCAGCTGACAATTTTTTCCCAAAAAAACACAGAAGGTAGACTCAAATGAGAAAGGCATATTCTTTCAATTGACTTCCTAAGGCGCTCTAACCTTTTGTCTTTAGCCTGCTTGTAATAAGTGCCATCAAATTAGCCAAGAATGACTCTATCTGAGCATCCAAGAGTAGGGGCCTGTCTAGAAAAATGAGTGCCTATGGCAATTAGTTTTAAATTGCTGAATGATCTCACAGCTGGCAATGGAAACTTCGATGGCCAATAGAAACTGCTCATTAGAGCCCTTCCTCAAGCAGTACTCAGGGTACACGTTCTACTTGCGATACCTTAGTTACACCTCTGTCAAGAGGAGTGAAACCAAAGAGAGTGTGGGTGGGTATGATGTCATTTCTCCTCAGAAGAATTATTTCCTTGTTCTAGATTGCAAAAAGTGAAATTATGTTAAAAGATATGAACATTGTGAAGGACCTTGATACGTGTTGCCGAACTGCCTTCTTGAAAAGTAGTACCAGATCACGACACTGAACTCAAGTTCCTTATAGACCCACTGCTGTCTTTGGACAATTTCTCATAGAAATACACAACGCTAAGGTACTTTTTTTTTTTTTTAAGGTACTAGGTATAGTACTGGGTTTAGTACCTTAGCATCGTGTATTTCTAAAGCTAATACTAGGTATAGTACCTTAGCGTTGTGTATTTCTAAAGCTAACAGCTGTACTATATTCCTGAATCTTACTACCAGCTCCCATTCTTACAATTTAACCGTAACATTGATACTTAGAACTCTTTGCCCCACTCACTCTAGGGACTGAGTGTACTTGAAAAATTAATTTTAGAGTAAGTCCTTATATGTAAAGCTCCCATTCCAGGATTATACGAGCCTGAATATATACCCACTACACTAGGCATACTCTCAACATGAGCTTGGCACATCCACTGGCAGCTTTTTGTTGGAGAAAATAAACACATGTTCCTAAGGAATCTCAGGGTGCCTCCTACACACACTTTTAAAAACGTGCTTGTCGTTAAAGTATTTGCATTGTGTGTAGTCCCTTGATGCGGAAATAGACAAAGGAAAAAGGGAGAGAGACTTTGTCACTGTTGTTCATTGCTGTATTTCAGCACCAAAAACAATGCCTAGCACGTAGTAGAAGCTCAATAAATATTTGTTAAATGACTGAGTGAAATTTTCCTTCTTTTGTTGAGAAGTTGTCTCATAGGGCATTTGTTTGGATGGTCTAAGGGTCATAAAAAGGATGCCTTTTGGGGTTTCTTCCTCATCCACTTTTCAGGGAATCAGCCATCCATTTGATACCAGCTGTGCAGTCCCAGGAACCTTGTTTATATAATACGATGTAGCCTTGCTATAGATGATTGGCTCAGATATACTTTCTCTTATTTTGGAATTGCACTAAGAGATTTCTATTTGTGACTGTACTGGTCTTTGGAAAGACCTCTCAGGAAGTGGGAGTGAAGTCATGGTCTCTTCTAGGTGGAGACGGAGAGCCGAGAAAGGCCATTTGCAGAAAGAGACAACAGAAAGGAGTAAAGGAGAAGTACAGGAAAAATGAGCTTAGATTCCACTGTGTACCCACTAGAATTGCTAAAATGAGGACAGACAATACCAAGTGTTGGTAAAAATATGGAGCAACTGGAACTCACTGCTAGTTGAAATGTAAAGTGGTACAACCACTTTGGAAAACAGCAGCAGTTTCTTACAAACGCACACTTGCCATGTAACACAGAAACCCTACTCCGTGTATGTTCACAACATACAGATTTCGTCCAAGATATATGTGCTGGAATGTTTCCTGAAGCACCATTTTAAATAGTCCCAAATGGGAAACAACTCAAATGCCCAACATTAGCAGCCTGAATAACTAAATTGTGGTATATTCACAGAACGGAATACTCCACAGCGGTAAGAATGAATGAATTACTGTGACATATGGATGACATTAATGAATCTCATAAGTAGAATGCTGAATAAAGAAAGTGTAAAAAACAATCAAAATTAATGTGTGCTGTTAGATGTCAGGACTGTGGCTAGCCTTGGGGAATGATGAGTGGAGGAGTGGGAGCTTCTGAGGTGCTGGCAATGCTCTGTTTCTTGATCTGGTGCTGGTTACATTGCTGTGTTTAGTTTGTGAAAATTTATTGAGCTGTGCACTTATGACGTGCACTTTCCATATTCATATTTCAGTAAAAAGATTTAGGAAAAATTTTAATCTAAAATTTTAAAAATGAGTCTAGAAACAGAGATGAATGCCTGCTAATGTCAGCAGCATTCCTTAGATTCCATGAGAAACCTGAACTGTTGTTTAAAATTCCTTTTCTGGATGTAAGGTATCTTGTCTGGATTTCTTCAGTCTGGGTATCCAGCCATTGATTCCCAAGCCTCTTCCACTGGACGGAAGCTCTACTAGTGACATGGATTTTTGGCCCACAAATATCCCTTTCCCCTCCCCCATCCTGGCCATCTTCGAAAGTGGATGAATCTGTTCTCTGCAGGAAATTAAGTACATATTCATCAAATAAACAATTTGCAGATGTTTAGTCTAAACTAACCCACCAAATCTGCTTCCCAGAAAGGAAGCAGCATTTTCTATCTGCCTGGGACGAAAGATGGAGAATGCTGGCAGCCAGATCACCAGCCAACAGTCTTGGGACACAGTCTGGGATGTCTTGTAGTCAGCAGAGACACTACGATTGTGGTTAAAACTATGCTCAGAAGTTTGGTGATTTATCCCCCAGCTCAGTCCCCTAGATGGTTTCCTGAGAAAACAGAAGCCAACTCAGTCCAGTTCCTCCCACACAACTTCAAAAGGACAAACACCTAGCCCATGAAGTGGAGGTTATGGAGCAATGAGGAGCTCGCAGCTTAATAAAGACTGGGCCCTTGGCACTGAACCCTAATCTTCGCCACATGGCTCATCTACCCAGCTCTAATTCAAACCTAGACAATGGAAGTAGCATCTTTATCTAGACAGGCTCAGATTTTTCCAACTTCATTCAATACAATAAAGGATCATTGCAAAGCCAAAGTTCTGGATGCCAACTCTTTACATCTGTTCAGCGTCTTCTGTGACTATTTTCCCTCTGACCTTTCTTCTTGGATTGAATGGATGACCTCACTTGCTTCTAACCACAATGACTAGGACTCAAAGATGATGTCTGCTTGGAAATAAAATTTGACTTCGGTAGCACCTTTCTGCCTCTGTATGGTTTAGACATCTCCAGACTTTTTTGTACCAGAAGACAGAAGAGGGAGATCTGGCGATTGGGCGCTTCTGGAAAGCCTGCTTAGTGTCAGTGCAAAGTGAGAATTTCATTCATTTACCCAACAGATGTTTACTGAGTACCTGTTATGTCCATGAATCATCTTATGTAATGACTGAGAATACAGCCATAAGCAGGATAGATAAAAATCTCTTCCCTCACGGGGTTTATATTGTAGAAGAAAGGAGATAGACAATGAACGTATAAACAGATAAAAGGATAATTTCAGATAGCCATAGAGCTATGAGTAAAAGTGAAAAAATGTGATGAGAGAGAATTGCTAAGACTAAGATGGGAGCAAGCTGCTTTGGTAGGGTGGTAGGAGAAGACCGCTCTGGGGAACATTACATTTAAGCTGAGACTTGAATAATAACATGATTTGGGGAAAAGAGTATCCTGGACAGAAAAACCAGCAAGTACAAAGTCCTTAAGGTGTGGACAAGCTTAGATGTTCAGGAACAGAAAGGACAGTGTGGCTGGAGTGAAAGAGAAAGGGATTTCAGATGAAGCCAAAGAGGTATGCAGGGGCTAGATCATGTGAGATCGTAGGCTGTGATATGGAATAAAATTTGCTTGCCTGATGTAGACAGATGATTCAAATTCTTGGAAAGCCTCAAAGGGAAATAAAATACAGTAGTAATTGTGGGAGAGGTAGTATAACCTAGTGGCTAGGGGTTTAGACTCTGGAAACAACTCTCTGGGACTACATCCCAGCTGTACCACTATGCTGTGTGAGTTTAGCAAAGTGACTTAACCTCTCTGGGCCTTGGTTCCTTCACCTTTAAGGTGGGAATAATAACTCATCCTCACAGATACTATTTTGCATTGAGGATTAAATAAATTTATATCTCTAAGATGCTTAGAACAGGGCCTGGCATTTACTATTTGCTTAAGTATTTTAGTTGTTGCATTGTTGTTGATGTTATTAATATTGTAGACTTATTACTAATGGGAAAAGGACTTTCAATGAGCTCTTCACTATGTTCTACTTTAGTTTTAAAAATGATTAGTGGAATTACATTGTCATAGATTGCTTTATCTGTCTCTAACTCTTCCCTCCCTTCTCCTGTCATGACCTCTCTGGGTGGAGTATATCTCCTTATTCTACTGACTTTGGCCTTGGTCATGGGTTAGAGATTGAATTGTGTCCCCCAAAATATGTGTTGGAATCCTAACCTTATACCTGTGGGTGTAATTCTTTTGGGAATAGTGTTTTCTTGTTAATGAAGCCATGTCAGTGTAGGGCGTGGCTTAAGCCTAATCACTTCTGAGTTATGAAAAGAGTAGATTAGACTCTTACAAAGCTGATTAGACTTAGAAGCAAGCACAGATGGAGGGAGGATAGATGCCACATGAAGATTGCCAAGGAACCCAGGAACACTGGGGCTACAGAGGCTGAGACAAGGATCTTCCCCCAGAACAGCAAAGAGAGCCTTCTCCTACAGACAGCGCCCAAATCCATTCTCCGCCATCTTTGCTCTTTGCAGCTCTTGTTTTAGCTTAAAATTTCTGAGTGGGTACATCTTATTAAGTGAGCCTAAGTTGTGTGTTTCAGCTTTCAGGATAACCTGGGAATTGCCACATAGTGGGCAGTAACATCTGTGACCACCAACCTTCACCTAGTGCACAGCTATTAATTCAGCTGAAACACAAGAATACAGCCAAACCAGCTGTTAAAATATTTCCATGCCACTTGTAAGTTATCACTACCCCTAGTCCCCCAAGTCCCCCACCAACATGCAGGAAATCCCAGCCCTCCCCCAAGACATCCTAGACCACTGCCTTGATTCAGCAACTGAAGGGTTAATGCTTGGAGCAATAAGGAGCCTTTGGGATTCTCCCCTAGCTGCTGTGGCAGAGAGTCAGTAATGCCAGTGATCTCTGGTTATGAAATATTTTGGTTCCCCCTCTGCATATGGGCCTTCTGCTACACCAGGTAAGCACTCTAGTGGGCATGGGGTAGAATGGAAGAAGAGTCATGGGTCTGGCCTTCCACATCATGCCAGGTCCCATCCATCCTGCTCCAAGATGAGGCTGTTTTTCTGCCATCCCAACATCAGTACCTGCTTGTCAGGCTTGAGCCAAAATGCTTCCATAAGTCATGGTCATCTGTGAGTGGAATTTAACAAGGGGAAACCAGGACCATGGAGAAGTGATGATCTGTGGTGCTTACTATGAAATGCATATGCCACAGGTATTTGGCTTGCAATAATTTGTGTTTGAGATCCAGATCCAGTACCTATAAAACCCTGTACCTAGAGCCCACATGAAAGGAAAGCTAAACTTTGCCTTCTTTCTTGCCAGACCCATTCACACACAGGCTTATATGGGAAGGAACTGCGTGGTCTTTTCCATTCTGTGTATATTTTCCAGTATAGTCAGATGTAGAAGGAAAATGTATTTACCTCAGTGAGGGAGTTCAGTTTGTGAGAGAAAACTCCTGTGGGAGGGGGAAAGACTGACAAGTCACAGGGAATTAGACAAGCTCTCCAAGTCTGCAGAGGAGCTGCAGTTCCAACTTCCCTTATGCTGTGGCCCATGTCAGGAAATAAAGTGGTCAAGTTCGTTCAGGGACCACTGCCCACACTCCATCACTGAAGTGTGGCCCAATGGTCAGGAAGGTTCAGGAAAGTAAGGACTGCCCCGACATGAGACCCGCATCCCTTCTAAACAGACTGCTGAGCAGTAAAACAGTTCCAACACTGAGGGACTTTGTTTTTCATCATCACTTGTTGCCTGTGAACATGGGCTCGGCTGTAGTCATAAGGCCTCTGGGTGGGGTTATTCTACGCGAAGATGGACTGAAAAAGTGGGGGTGCCTGTATGTGTGCTGAGCTAAAAGAGAGAGGAAGGAGGGGAGAAAGACAATGTGGAAAAGAAAACTAAAGCAGTATTTGAGGCATATGAAGGGAGAAAGACTAAGAAATTTTCTTTCTTGGCTTAACTGAAACAATGAAACAGAGCTGAGCTTTCAGTACCCAAAGACCACTGTGTAAGGGGACCTCAGGGGAATCACTCGATGGTGATCAGTGAGGTAGAGCAACCCAGCCCGGGGTTGGGACAGAGGCCATGAGGCTCCTGTGTTGGCCACTTTCTGTCCTCTTTCATCTCGAGGTTGGACCTGATGACCAGCATCTAACACCTAGTGTTCCCTGACAAGCTAGAGATAGCCTGTTGTTTTTAAGTCTTTTTTTTTTTTTTTTATTGTCATTTGTACTCAGACCTTCTGCAAAACACCTCTTTAAAGCATTAAAAAGCAAAGATAACACTTTGAGGACTAAGGTGTGCCTAAACCATGCCATGATATTTTTAGTGGCCTCATATGCATGCCAAAGCTGTACAATGAAAAAGGAAGACAGAAGGAATATCTCAACATGCCCCACATAACTGGACCCCTAGAAATTTCAGGCCTAGAATAATCCCTGAATTTTTGTGGGATTAATTTCCCACCCTATGGCATGCAACCATTTTTTTTTTTAACTTTTATTGAGCTTCAAGTGAACGTTTACAAATCAAGTCAGTCTGTCACATATAAGTTTATATACACCTTACTCTGTACTCCCATTTGCTCTCCCCCTAATGAGTCAGCCCTTCCAGTCTCTCCTGACAATTTTGCCACCTTCCAACTCTCTCTATCCTCCCATCCCCCCTCTAGACAGGAGATGCCAACACAGTCTCAAGTGTCCACCTGATACAAATAGCTTGTTCTTCATCAGCATGTCTCTCCTACCCACTGTCCAGTCCCTTTCATGTCTGATGAGTTGTCTTTGGGAATGGTTCCTCTCCTGGGCCAACAGAAGGTTTGGGAACCATGACGGCCGGGATTCCTCTAGTCTCAGTCAGACCATTAAGTATGGTCTTTTTGTGAGAATTTGGGGTCTGCATCCCACTGATCTCCTGCTCCCTCAGGGATTCTCTGTTGTGCTCCCTGTCAGGGCAGTCATCGGTTGTAGCCGGGCACCAACTAGTTCTTCTGGTCTCAGGATGATGTAGGTCTCTGGTTCATGTGGCCCTTTCTGTCTCTTGGGCTCTTAGTTGTCGTGTGACCCTGGTGTTCTTCATTCTCCTTTGATCCAGGTGGGTTGAGACCAATTGATGCATCTTAGATGGCCGCTTGTTAGCATTTAAGACCCCAGACCCCACATTTCAAAGTGGGATGCAGAATGTTTTCATAATAGAATTATTTTGCCAATTGACTTAGAAGTCCCCTTAAACCTTGGTCCCCAAACCCCCGCCCTTGCTCCGCTGACCTTTGAAGCATTCATTTTATCCCGGAAACTTCTTTGCTTTTGGTCCAATCCAGTTGAGTTGACCTTCCATGTATTGAGTATTGTCCTTCCCTACACCTAAAGCAGTTCTTATCTACTAACTAATCAGTAAAATACCCTCTCCCACCCTCCCTCCCTCCCCCGCCCCGTAACCACAAAAGTATGTGTTCTTCTCAGTTTATACTATTTCTCAAGATCTTATAATAGTTGTCTTATCCAATATTTGTCCTTTTGCCTCTGACTAATTTCGCTCAGTATAATGCCTTCCAGGTTCCTCTATGTTATGAAATGTTTCACAGATGCCTCACTGTTCTTTATCGATGCGCAGTATTCCAGTGTGTGAATATACCACAATTTATTTAACTATTCATCCGTTGATGGACACCTTGTTTGCTTCCAGCTTTTTGCTATTGTAAACAGAGCTGCAATAAACATGGGTGTGCATATATCTGCTTGTGTGAAGGCTCTTATTTCTCTAGGGTATATTCTGAGGAGTGGGATTTCTGGGTTCTATGGTAGTTCTATTTCTAACTGTTTAAGGTAACGCCAGATATATTTCCAAAGTGGTTGTACCATTTTACATTCCCACCAGCAGTGTATAAGAGTTCCAATCTCTCCGCAGCCTCTCCAACATTTATTATTTTGTGTTTTTTGGATTAATGCCAGCCTTGTTGGAGTGAGATGGAATCTCATCGTAGTTTTAATTTGCATTTCGCTAATGGCTAATAATCGAGAGCATTTTCTCATGTATCTGTTAGCTGCCTGAATATCTTCTTTAGTGAAGTGTGTGTTCATATCCTTTGCGCACTTCTTGATTGGGTTGTTTGTCTTTTTGTGGCTGAGTTTTGACATTATCATATAGATTTTAGAGATCAGGCGCTGGTCGGAGATGTCATAGCTGAAAATTCTTTCCCAGTCTGTAGTCTTTTTACTCTTTTGGTGAAGTCTTTAGATGAGCATAGGTGTTTGATTTTTAGGAGCTCCCAGTTATCTGGTTTCTCTTCGTCATTTTTGGTAATGTTTTGTATTCTGTTTAGGCCTTGTATTAGGGCTCCTAACGTTGTCCCTGTTTTTTCTTCCATGGTCTTTATCGTTTTAGTCTTTATGTTTAGGTCTTTGATCCACTTGGAGTTAGTTTTTGTGCTTGGTGTGACGTATGGGTCCTGTTTCATTTTTTTGCAAATGGATATCCAGTTATGCTAGCACCATTTGTTAAAAAGACTATCTTTTCCCCAATTAACTGACACTGGGCCTTTGTCAAATATCAGCTGCTCATATGTGGATGGATTTATATCTGGGTTCTCAATTCTGTTCCATTGGTCTATGTGTCTTTTGTTGTACCAGTTCCAGGCTGTTTTGACTACTGTGGCTGTATAATAGGTTCTGAAATCAGGTAGAGTGAGGCCTCCCACTTTCTTCTTCTTTTTCAGTAATGCTTTGCTTATCCGAGGCTTCTTTCCCTTCCATATGAAGTTGGTGATTTGTTTCTCCATCACATTAAAAAATGACATTGGAATTTGGATCGGAAGTGCATTTTATGTATAGATGGCTTTTGGTAGAATAGACATTTTTACTATGTTAAGTCTTCCTATCCATGAGCAAGGTATGTTTTTCCACTTAAGTAGGTCCTTCTTTTTAGTTTCTTGTAGTAGTACTTTGTAGTTTTCTTTGTATAGGTCTTTTACATCTTCGGTAAGATTTATTCCTAAGTATTTTATCTTCTTGGGGGCTACTGTGAATGGTATTGATTTGGTGATTTCCTCTTTGATGTTGTTTTTGTTGATGTAGAGGAATCCAAGTGATTTTTGTATGTTTATGTTATAACCTGAGACTCTGCCAAACTCTTCTATTAGTTTCAGTAGTTTTCTGGAGGATTCGTTGGGGTTTTCTGTGTATAAGATCATGTCATCTGCAAATAGAGATAATTTTACTTCCTCTTTGCCAATCCGGATGCCCTTTATTTCTTTGTCTAGCCTAATTGCTCTGGCTAGGACCTCTAGCACAATGTTGAATAAGAGCGGTGATAAAGGGCATCCTTGTCTGGTTCCCGTTCTCAAGGGAAATGCTTTCAGGCTCTCTCCATTTAGGGTGATGTTGGCTGTTGGCTTTGTATAGATGCCCTTTATTATGTTGAGGAATTTTCCTTCAATTCCTATTTTGGTGAGAGTTTTTATCATAAATGGGTGTTGGACTTTGTCAAATGCCTTTTCTGCATCAGTTGATAAGATCATGTGGTTTTTGTCTTTTGTTTTATTTATATGGTGGATTACATTAATGGTTTTTCTGATATTAAACCAGCCTTGCATACCTGGTATAAATCCCACTTGGTCATGGTGGATTAATTTTTTGATATGTTGTTGAATTCTATTGGCTAGAATTTTGTTGAGGATTTTTGCATCTATGTTCATGATGGATATAGGTCTGTAATTTTCTTTTTTTGTGATGTTTTTACCTGGTTTGGTATCAGGGAAATGGTGGCTTCATAGAATGAGTCAGGTAGTATTCCGTCATTTTCTGTGCTTTGAAATACCTTTAGTAGTAGTGGTGTTATCTTTTCTCTGAAAGTGTGGTAGAACTCTGCAGTATAGCCATCCGGGCCAGGGATGTTGGGAGTTTTTTGATTACCGTTTCAATCTCTTTTTTTGTTATGGGTCTATTTAGTTGTTCTACTTCTGATTGTGTTAGTTTAGGTAGGTAGTGTTTTTCCAGGAATTCATCCATTTCTTCTAGGTTTGCAAATTTGTTAGAGTACAATTTTTTGTAATAATCTGATATCATTCTTTTAATTTCAGTTGGTTCTGTTGTGATGTGGCCCATCTCGTTTCTTATTTGGGTTATTTGTTTCCTGTATTTCTTAAGTCAGTCTGGCCAATGGTTTATCAATTTTGTTAATTTTTTCGAAGAACCAGCTTTTGGCTTTGTTAATTCTTTGAATTGTTTTTATGTTCTCTAATTCATTTAGTTCAGCTCTAATTTTTATTATTTGTTTGCTTTTGGTGCCTGATAGATTCTTTTGTTGCTCACTTTCTATTTGTTCAAGTTGTAGGGACAGTTCTCTGATTTGGGCTCTTTCTTCTTTTTGTATGTGTGCATTTATCTATATAAATTGGCCTCTGAGCCCTGCTTTTGCTGTGTCCCAGAGGTTTTGATAGGAAGTATTTTCATTCTCGTTGCATTCTATGAATTTCCTTATTCCCTCCTTGATGTCTTCTATAACCCAGTCTTTTTTGAGCAGGGTATTGTTCCGTTTCCAAGTATTTGATTTCTTTTCCCTAATTTTTCTGTTATTGATTTCTACTTTTATGGCCCTGTGGTCTGAAAAGATGCTTTGTAATATTTCGATGTTTTGGATTCTGCAAAGGTTTGTTTTATGACCTAATATGTGGTCTATTCTAGAGAATATTCCATGTGCACTAGAAAAAAAGGTATACTTTGCAGCAGTTGGGTAGAGAGTTCTGTATAAGTCAATGAGGTCAAGTTGGTTGATTGTTGTAACTAGGTCTTCCGTGTCTCTATTGAGCTTCTTACTGGATGTCCTGTCCTTTTCCGAAAGTGGTGTGTTGAAGTCTCCTAGTATAATTGTGAAGGTGTCTCTCTCACTTTTCAGTTCTGTTAAAATTTGATTTATGTATCTTGCAGCCCTGTCATTGGGTGCATGAATATTTAATATGGTTATAGCTTCCTGGTCAACTGTCCCTTTTATCATTATGTAGTGTCCTTCTTTATCCTTTGTGATGGATTTAAGTTTAAAGTCTATTTTGTCAGAAATTAATATTGCTACTCCAGTTCTTTTTGCTTATTGTTTGCTTGATATATTTTTTTCCATCCTTTGAGTTTTAGTTTGTTTGTGTCTCTAAGTCTAAGGTGTGTCTCTTGTAGGCAGCATATAGACGGATCGTGTTTCTTTATCCAGTCTGAGACTCTCTCTTTATTGGTTCATTTAGTCCATTTACATTCAGTGTAATTATAGATAAGTATGTGTTTAGTGTTGTCATTTTGATGCCTTTTTATGTGTGTTGTTGACAATTTAATTTTTCCACTTACTTTTTTGTGGTGAGACGTTTTTCTTTGTAAATTGTGTGTTCCTCATTTTTATAGTATTTGCTTTTATGTTTGCTGAGTCGTTACATTTTTCTTGGTTTTTATTTTGAGTTATGGAGTTGTTATACCTCTTTGTGGTTACCTTAATATTTACCCCATTTTTCTAAGTAAAAACCTAACTTGTATTGTCGTATATCGCCTTGTATCCCTCTCCATAGCAACCATTTTTTTTTTTTTATAGCATGTAACCATTTTACCAATAAGTCCAGAGTCACTGGCACGTCTTCCTTACTAGGTCCAGTGAGTGTAATGGGCCCATGTGATAGCTTGTGGAAGGGAAAGGTAATAAAGTTCCCTGCCGTGTAAATTAGGATGTATGGCTGGAGAGTTGTAGCCATGAGGTAGGGAACTGAAGGTGTATTGGTCATGCAGTTGTTGTTTTGTGTTGTTGTTAGGTGCCATCGAATCGGTTCCAACTCATAGCGACCCTATGCACAACAGAACGAAACACTGCTCAGTCCTGCACTATCCTTACAATCGTTGTTATGCTTGAGCTCATTGTTGCAGCCACTGTGTCAATCCACCTCATTGAGGGTCTTCTTCTTTTCAGCTGACCCTGTACCCTGCCAAGCATGATGTCCTTCTCCAGGGATGGGTCCCTCCTGACAACATGTCCAAATTATGTAAGATGCAGTCTCGCCATCCTTGCCTGTAAGGAGCATTCTGGTTCTTTTGGCAGTCCATGGTATATTCAATATTCTTCGGCAACACCACAATTCAAAAGCATCAACTCTTCTTCAGTCTTCCTTATTCATTGTCCAGCTTTCACATGCATTTGATGCAATTGAAAATACCATGGCTTGAGTCAGGCAAATCTTAGTCTTCAGGGTGACATCTTTGGTCTTCAACACTTTGAAGAGGTCCTTTGCAGCAGATTTGCCCAATGGAATGCGTCTTTTGATTTCTTGACTTTTCTTCCATGGCTGTTGATTGTGGATCCAAGTAAAATGAAATCCTTGACAACTTCAATCTTTTCTCCATTTATCATGATGTTGCTCATTGGTCCAGTTGTGAGGATTTTTGTTTTCTTTATGTTGAGGTGTAATCCATACTGAAGGCTGTGGTCTTTGATCTTCCTCAGTAAGTGCTCCAAGTCCTCTTCACTTTCAACAAGCAAGGTTGTGTCATCTGCATAATGCAGGTTGTTAATCAGTCCTCCTACAATCCTGTTGCCACATTCTTCTTCATATAGTCCAGCTTCTTGTATTATTTGTTCAGCATACAGATTAAATAGGTATGGTGAAAGAATACAACCCTGACGCACACCTTTCCAGACTTTAAACCAATCAGTATCCCCTTGTTCTGTCCGAACAACTGCCTCTTGATCTATGTAAAGGTTCCTTATGAGCACAATTAAGTGTTCCGGAATTCCCATTCTTCGCAGTGTTATCCATAGTTTGTTATGATCCACACAGTCAAATGCCTTTGCATAGTCAATAAAACACAGGTAAATATCCTTCCGGTATTCTCTGCTTTCAGCCAGGATCCATCTGACATCAGCAATGATATCCCTGGTTCCATGTCCTCTTCTGAAACCAGCCTGACTTTCTGGCAGTTGTAGAGATGGGAATGTCCCAAGTCCACGGGTCAGGAAAGCGCCCTCTGATTCACATAGGCATAGGAGCTGTAAACCCAAGACTGGCAGGCCTGAGAGCAGGGCTCTTGCTCACAGTCTGTGAAAATGGGCAAATCTCAAGATTGGCAGGAAGACCACAGGTAAGCTGCTAGCTCAAGTCCCAAGAACTGGAGGTCCGACAAATGGCAGCCAGTTGCAGAGTCCAGAATGAGCAAAAGCCCCCGAGCCCTTCTGAATGTCTGCCCACTCTTGATGCAGGCTACATGCCCAAGGAAGCTCCCTTCAACTGATTGGCTACTCACGGCAGATCCCATCATGGGGCTGATCACGTATTAAATCTCAATAGGGAAGTGATCACATTATAGGACTGCCAAAACACTGAGAATCATGGCCCAGCCACATTAACACACAATCGTAACCGTCACAGATCTTGATCTCCTTGCCCTTCCACAAGACACCACACTGGTCCATTACATTGATGACATTATGCTGATTGGACCTAGTAAGAAATAAGTATCAATGACGCTAAACTTATTGGTAAGACATTTGTATGCTAAAGGATGGGAAATTATTCCAACCAAAATTCATTTTCCCTATACCTCAGTGAAATTTCTAGGGCCCCAGTGGTATGGGGCCTGTCAAGATATTCCTTGCAAAGTGAAGGAAAAGTTGGTGTATCTGGCCCCTACCACAACTAAAAAGGAGGCATAGCACCTGTTGGGCCAGTTTGGATTTTGGAGGCAACATATCCCTCATTTGGGTGTGCTATTCTAGCCTATTTATCAAGTGACTTGAAAAGCTGGTAGTTTTGAGTGGGGCCCAGAACAAGGAAAGGCCTTGCACCAGGTTCAGGCTGATGTCCAAGCTGCTCTGCCACTTGGGCCATGTGATCTGGCATATGCAATGCTTTTGGAAATGTCCATGGCAGATAGAAATGCTGTTTGGGGTCTTTGGCAGTCTCCTGTTGGTGAATCACAGTGCAGACCCTTAGGATTTTGGAAAAAAGCCCTGCCATCCTCCACAGAAACTTGTTTCTCCCATAGCCAGGATTCATGGGTCCAGGAATCAAGAGATGGAAACGGAAGTGGCACCATTCACTATTACCCCTGGGGACTCACTTGCAAAATTTTTGCTTCCTATCCCCAAGACCCTAGGGATCTTAGTTTCAAAGTGAGGAGTGATCCCAGCAGGAGAAAAACATTGATCGAACTAGAAGTTAAGAATGCCACCTAGCCACTTTGGGCTCCTCGGCCTCTGGATCAGCAGGCAAAGAAAGGGGTTACCATATTGGCTGGCGTGATTGATCCTGATTACCAAGGGAAAATCAGAGTGATATTGCATAATAAAGGTAAAGAAGAGGATTTCTGGAATACAGGAGATTCCTTAGGACGTCATGTAGTACTACCATGCCCTGTGATAAAAGGCAATGGAAAACTACAGCAACCCAATTCTGACATGATTGCTAATAGCCCAGACCATTCAGAAATGAAGGTATGATTCACCCACCAGGCAAAGAACTATAATCAGTTGAGGTGCTTGCTGAGGGTAAAGGGAAAACAGAAGGGGTGGTAGAAGAAGGTAGTTTTAAATATCAATTATGACCACATGATCAGTTGCAGAAATGAGGACTATAATTGTTATGAGTATTTCTTCCTTGTATGTGTGCATCAAACATTTTTGTTTTCTTCACTCAAAAAATAGAAGATGTAAGTGGTACTAGTGCAGTTAGGCCAAGAGGGGGAGTGACTTTCCCAAGATCACAGCACCAGTACCCAGCCCTGTTTGAAGGTGTACTCCATGCATGCTGCTTCCCACCCCTGCTTGAAATTCTTCCATCTCTGAGTTTGTGCATTAGCTACAGGGCAGATATCCCAAAAGGCAAGGTAAGCGTGGTGAACACCACACCTTTGATGTGGTAAAGCGTATGTGAAATTGTTCACTACAGATTTGTAAGTAAGCACAAGTTTACTTGTGCTTACCTTGCTTACTGGGTCATCTGCCCCCATCAGGGATTGTAAATTGAAAAAGAGGCTTTGATTCCGTAGGAAGGTGCTGTGGGGTTCGGAGAGAGACAGATGCCAGCCATACCTAGAAGCAGAGTCTTTGATGTGGTGAAAAGCTATGAAAATGTTCACTACAGATGATTTGGTAACCAGTAAGCCCTGTACTTACCTTGCCTATTGAATAATCTGCCCCTGATTAGCTAAATGCAACATCAGCCCATGGGTTCTTATCTCACAAACACTTGCTGATATCCCTAAGAAGAAGATGCTAGAGTGGGGGACTGGGGAGGCTCTGAGAAGCACAAAGACTTGTCTAGGGTTGCACATTGCTTAAGAGGGATGAGCTGTGTCTGAACCCAGCTCTGTCTGCTGCACCCAGGCCCTCCCCAGGTTCTGTGGGGGAAGGGGAGGGGGCTGTGTTAGTGTCACTGTGTACAGTTATGGAGATGGCCTGGGGAGAGGTGAGCAATCAGCAGCCCAGAGGAGACTTTGGGGAGGTCTCATCTGAGGTTGGGCCCAGGTCAGGGGACCCAGAACATGACCTCACTTACTTGACACCAGAGTACATAGAACTTGGAACCCTGGTAAACAGGCACCCACATTGTAAACAAAGCCCCCTACCCAACTCACTTGAGTGGAAACGCTTGAACTGAGAACATGTTTTCTTGTTTCTCATCCCCTGTTGAACCGAAGCTTGAGAAAGCCAGGAGTTCGACCCTGTCCCGAAGGCTGAGACATGGTCTCATATCCCACCCCCGAAGGCTCTGGCCACTTTCCAAAAGGAACCCGAAGGTAACACAGGGTGGCCCAGAGCTGCCAGTCCAAGCCAGGCCACCACTGTGATCCCACCTGGGCAGCCTCACATCCCTCTCCCAGATCATACCAGCCCCCAGGCCATGCCAGCCCTTGTCCTCATGGGGTCCCTGCTAAACAGGGGCAGGGAGGAAATGTGGACAGAACTGATGAGACAGAAAGTTGTTGGATAAGGCAGGGTCCATTTGGGAGGGAGGCGGATGGGAGTCAGAGAAGGAGGACCATGTGATCTGGGGAGATTTGGGAGGGGAGAAGTGTTGATGAGGATGATGAAAATGGTGCTGTTGCTTGAGGGCAACCCCAAGCTCCAGCCCCACAGCCCCTCACCATCACTGGGTTCACGGGGCTGGGTCTGACCTGCAATGGGGTGGTGGCTGGGCCTAGTCCATCAGGTCGGGTGCCTTGGAGACTGGGAGCTGGGGCATCAAGGCAGAGACCTCCTTCAAGTCCCTGCCCCAACCCCACTGATCACATAGAACTCTCTGGAACCTAAGCCTGCCCAGAGGTCCCAGTTCAGACCAGGGCTTTAGGGAGGGACTGTCAGGGTCACAGACCGAGTCAGCACTCTCACCTGGGGCTTCTCTGAGATGCAGCTCGCCTGAGTGGGGCAGTCAAATCACAGTCCTAACTACTGGAATTGCCTGGGCCACTGCTGACCCTATGCTAGTCCGGCTTCTCCCAGATCCTGCTGCAAAACTCAAAGGTTGATTTTTCTATCCGTGGGCTTGGCCAGGGCTGGATGGTGCACCCCTAGGCCGACCCACTCATCACATGGTGACAGATGGGAAACTGGGAGCTCCTCCAAGGCCCAGGGGCACAAGAGCCTGAAGGGGCAGAAAGTGAAGGAGGTGGCTCAGAGGGGCCCTTGATGCCTCCCGGGCCACTGCCACCACTGTCTCTCCAGAACCAGGTGCAGAAGATCCCCAAAGAAAAGGAGAATGGCATCACCCAGCTGGGGTCCAGGAAGGGCTGGTGTAGGCTCAGGGTAAGTGCAGGGGAGGAGTCTGGGTCCCTGGGTGGGACCCCAGATGACCAGAGGGTGCCTGGGGCCCAGACAGCGCCCTGGAGACCCCCAGTTCTCTCCCAGGAGTTTCCCACTTGAGGGCCCCCAGTCCCCTCTCAATGAAATTGACCACCAACCTTTCCTGTCCTCCTACCCCCCTGCCACTGCCCTCCCTGCCCTGGCCAGCTACAAAGCCTCTTTTCCCATATTTGTAAGAATATCAGAAAGGAGTTTTTTATACTGTCGTCCCTTCACATAAGCCCATGGGTCTTTTTGCATGTTGCTGCTGTTTTAGTGTTTAACTTCCAATCCCAGGGCCCTGGGCAGCAGTCGGCTGGGCTGTCCTTCCACACCTTCTCCCAGCCTCACACATCGTCATGCTTAGCAGGCTTCTTCTACCCTAAAGTGCAGGGCTCAGGCTATGACACATCTTTTTCTGCCACTGCAAGCTCAAGAAACACATCATGTGACCCATCCAGTTCAGGAGCTGTGTCCTTACCACAGAATGTTCCAGAAGGGAGACCAGTCCCCACAGTGACATCTAGTGCAAGCTCACTCCTTCCCGGCTGGGGACAGTGCACAGAGCAAACACACCCATGAGACTGGCCCTGGACTGATTCCTTGTGCTGCCCTTTCAGCAGGGCTACAGGAATGCTTACATGTGTCCTCATACACAGACGCACTCAGGACAGACTCCCAGGAGTGGCATGCTGGGGGAAGGATGTGCACATTTCAAGTTAGGATCACTAGAGCCAGACTCCTTCCCAAAACAAAAGTCGCAGTCCCATGGCCCAAAAGTCTTGACAACGGCTGTGTCCCTACATCGAGCCAGTTCTGGGTCTTAGGGTTCTTTTCCATTTTGCCAATCTGCTGTCAGGGTGGTCAATGGAACTGCAGGGTGGCTTTGAGGTGCTTTTTGGCCCTGAGAAGCCAAGCCCCTTCTCAGTCCTTCGCTGGCCATTCAGTTTCACTCTTTCTGAGTCATTTGTTCAGATCCTGGATCCTGTGGGGGTCTTTCTCTCACCCAAGGATCTCCAGGTTCTCACCCTTGGCTGGATCTGGGTATTCCATAGCTTCAGGTTCTCAAAACCCCCTTTGATGTACAGAAAGAAATATCCGTGTCCTGCTTATCTCATGGGTGTGTTTGCTCTGTGCACTGTCCCCAGCCGGGAAGGAGTGAGCTTGCACTAGATGTTCCCCTCTGAGTCAGGAGCAGAGCAGGCCTTACGCAGCACAGAGGGAACATCGCAGAGCCCTAGTGTTGGACAGTTCTGGGGGCTGACCAGGTGACTTTGAGGAAACACTAGACATCACCAAGCCTCTGTTTTCTCATCACTGGAATGGGGTGTTTTGTGAGGACTCACTGGAACACTGCTCTTCCTCCAGGGAGATACCATGGTTACTTAGTTAACAAAATAACTTCAGGTTCCTAATGTTTCTAATCATCTCTCCACCTCCAAATGTGCTTGGAAAGCCCAGCCCTGTTTTCTGCTGAAGGCACTCATGTCCCACCTCCTGCCACAGGTCACTGAGGGAGAGGGAGTGCCTGGTCTGAGCTCCGTGGCCCTGACCCTCCTGGTGGTTCATGAGGCTGCCTCTGACAATATGTCCCTCCTCTGTCCCACCCCAGTGTGTCTGTGGTTCTGACGAGGACTTGGATGGGGACTGGGTGATGAAAACCTTCAAGGCAGGCTCACTGGAGAAGCTGGTGGAGCACCTGGTGCTCGCATTCCTAAAGGGTAACTTCTCCTACATCAGAATCTTCCTGGGAACCTATAGAACCTACGCCACCACCCAGCAGGTCCTAGACCAGCTGCTCCAAAGGTGAGCGCCCTGCCCTCCACAGCCCAGTGGAGGCTCTGTCCCCTACCAGTTGTGAGTCTGCAGAATGTCACTTCACCACTCAGAGCCTGTTTGCTCCACTGAGAAGTGGGGCGATAAAGGACAAATCAGCTAGAATTCCTGTCAGGACCCCGTGGGACAAGCCATGGAAAGTGTGTACCAGAGCCCAGCTCTTTGGTAAAGGGTGTTGGAGGGTCTGGGATGTTCACATTTATTATTTTCTTCTCCCCCATAAAGAAACTGTCTGCCTCAACCCTCACTCACTGTGTGCCCTTGAGCAAACTCATTTCCCATTTGTAAAGGGGAGGTTGAGATTCCATTTAGTGGGTCCTTGTCCTTGGTATTGCCAGAATGGGGATCTTGGAGGCTGGTAGAAGGGTCCCAGGACTCTCAGATACCTGGGAAGGTGCTGCTTGGGTTCACTCATTTACCAGTTGTCTATGAAGCCCCTACTGTTGCAGACACTGTTCTAGGCACTTAGCATTGTTCAGTAGACGAAGCAGGTAGGAAGCCCTGCCCTCCTGGACCTCCATTCTAGTCGGGGAGTCAGACAGGAACATTAGACATCTTAAGCAAGTAGTGTCCACAGTGCATTAGATGTGACACCCTCACACCACCTCTAGGTATGGATGTAACCACCCCTATTCTGCCCAGGATGGTGAACCCCAAGACCAGCTGAAAGGGTGAGTGGACTGTGGGTGGACAAAGAGGGGCTCCTGTCTATTCAGAAGGGTGAAGGCTGTACGGGGCCTGTGTCTGGATTGGGGCTGGGCAGACTCTGGACCCCACACATCTGGATTCCACTACAGGAATGAGTTTAGAAGCACCTCCTGCAGGAGATAAGCAGTCATAGAGAGCTGGGGATGGAACCTGGGCATTCTGGGGAGCAGAGGGGAGGCTGGGGGCTCAGAGAGGCCCCTGAGAGAACCCATCCCCGCACAATCCCCTCACATTTCCATTTGCCCCCCCCATATTGGGGGCCCAAAATAGGAGGTGCAGGGTGGGAGGGAGAGAAACCTGCTCCTGAATCTCAATCCCCAGTTGTGGATGCTCAGCTGCTATGCGGGGCCCCTGTCCCAGGGGAGAACAGTGTCAATGGGAGAAGAGACGATCACACGTGTGCAGAGAATCAGGCAGCATGGTGCTGCACACTCTCCAGAGGAGGGTACTGAGGGCCTGGGCATCTGGGGCAGGGGACAGCCTCCATGTGTCGCCCAGCATCAGATAATCCTGGAGCACTACTGTGTGCCAGGCTGTGAGATGAACATGCAGACACACATCTCCGTGCCCTTAGAGGGTTACTGCCCAGTGGGGAGAGGGCCAGGGAACAGAAAGGGATGTAATTCAGGCTCCCCAAGGAGGGAGAGTTCTTTAGATCATTGATGGGGACCTCCCTGGGATGGAGGCTGTGTGCTAGCCCTCTGCTCAGTGACCAGGCCTGCCACTGCCAGGATAGCCAGAGGGTGTGATGCAGGGTGGTGCTGACCTTTGGAAGGACGGGCACACCCTTTGCAGGGGTGCCCTGGGAGGGCAGTGTGTCAGGAAAAGCCAGGCCTCTGACCCTGCCCTTCACCACCCACCCCTAGTGCCATCTCTTTTATCCTGGGCACATGGCTGAAGGAATACTCAGACGATTTTGATCAGCCCCCAGACTTCCCCTGCCTAAAGCTCGTGATGGAGTATGTGCAGGTGAACATGCCAGGCTCACATCTAGAGCACCGTGCCCAACTTCTGTTGGCCCAGCTGGATCAAATGGAGGTCACTGAGACAGAGCCAGAGGGTGAGGAGGACTGGGCATGCCTGCATGTGAGCTTGTGAGGGGGACATGGGAAGACCCTGAGAGGCTGGGGTTGACCTATAGCGCAGAGTAACCTCAGACCCTCCTCTGGTGGACCATGGTCTGGGAAGACTTCCTGGGGTGGAAATCTTGGGAATGGGCTTCTCTTGATGGCAAAGAGATGTTTTTCATCATTGGAAAGGCATGAGGAAAGGCAGTCATATTGGTGAACATTTCTCCTCTTGCAGCTCCAGAGCCAAGGCCAGGGCCAGTTGTAAAAGTAGCTCAAGATCCATCTTTGCCCCGAGAACTGGCTCCTGCACCATGTTCTGGGGTACATTCTGCTCCTGTACTGGCACCGGAGCTCCATAGCACACCGCCTATTACATCGCCAGCTCCAGAACCTGCACCAGATGGAGAGCCGGCTGGAGGGGTGGATTCCCATCCAGGGTCACCTCCAGAACTGGCTCCCAGACCACTGGCTGATGTTAATCCTACTCCTGCTACAACACTGGAGCTCCATACCACCCCAGCTATTTCATCACCAGCACCTGTGCTGGCACCTGATGAAGAGCCAGCTGGAGGGTCAGAGTCTTATCCTGGGCCACCTTCAGAGCCAACTCCTGGACCACTGGCTACTGTCAGTCCTGCTCCTGCTCCAACACCAGAGCTCGATGTAGCCCAGGCCCTCCTCCAGCTCCATCACCAGCATCCGATGGACAACTGGATGGAGAGGTGGATTCCCACCCTGGACTACTTCCAGAACCGGAACCTGGACCACCAGCTGATGTCGATTCTGCTCCTGCTCCAACACAGAAGCTCCGTGGAGCACCAGCTCTTCCATGATGAGCTTCAACTGTGGCAGCAGAGGGCTAGCCCCATGGAGGTTCGGATTCTTAACCTGGGCCACCTGCAGAGCCAGAGAATGGACAACCTGGTGATGTGGATCCTGGTACTGAACGGACACCGAAGCTCAATAGAGCATCACCAGCTCCAGCACTGCCACCACACGGAGAGCTGGATTTTTACCCTGGGCGACTTCCAGAACACATTCAAGGAAAACTTCATGAGTTACATTCTGTCCTTGCAGCAACATTGGAGCTGGGTACATCAACAGGTCCTCCAACAGCAAGTTGAGCAGACAGAGAGCCTGCTGGAAGATCGGATTCTCTTCCTCGGCCAACACCATAATGGGCTCCTGGACCACCTGGTGAGGTTGATCAGGCTCCTGGACTAACACTGGAGCTCCTTAGGCCACCATCACGAGCTGATTCACTGACACCAGATGAAGAGCCAGCTGAAGGGTCAGAGTCTTATCCTGGGATACATCCAAAACCTGCTCCTATACCACCTACTGATGTTGAACCCACTCTTGCACCAAAACCAAAGCTTCACTGGCACAGGTCTTCCTTCTCCATTTTCATCACTGACACTAGATGAAGAGCCAGCTGGAGGGGTGGATTTCCATCCTGGGCCACTTGCAACTGGCTCCCAGATGAACAGCTGATATTGATCCAGCTCCTGTTCCAACACTGGAGCCCCATACACCATTACATCCTCCATCTCCAGCACCGTCTAGGGCACCAGAGGCCTAACTAGTTGCCACATCTCCTCTACAGCAGCTCCTTATTGACAGCCAGGGAACATCTGCTCCAGAAGCAGACCCTTATTTCTCCTCACCTGAGTGGGTAGTTCTTGGTTTTGTTGTAGTATTTTCCCAGCTCAATTTATTCTGTATAGTTTATAGTATTTTAACTGGTAGATTTCTCATTAAATAAAGTTTTGTTGTAATAGCTTGCAAGTGTGTAATATAGTGGTTTTATGTACTTTTTCACAATTTTATTCACCATCGCCAGTGTCTCCTTCAGAACATTTTCATCACCACTGTGATGGTTAATGTTATGTGTCAACTTGGGTAGGCCATGATTCTCAGGGGTCTGGCTGACATTATGTAATCACACTCTATTTTATGATCTGATGTGAGCAGCCAATCAGTTGGAAAAGGCATTTCCTTGGGAACATGGCCTTCAAATCAATACATTTCCTGGGGTATGCAGCCATTAATCTGGCCAATGTCTTTTTCTCCATCCCTGTTTTGAAGGATCAACAGAAGCAGTTTGCCTTCAGCTGGCAAGGCCAGCAATACACCTTCACTGTCTTATCTCAAAGGTATATCAACTCCCTAGCCCTATGTCATAATTTAATCCTTAGGGACCTTTATCACCCTTCCTTTCCACAGTATGTCACACTGGTCCATTAAACTGATGACATTATGCTGATTGGACATAGTAAGAAAAAAGTATCAATGACTCCACAGTTATTGGTAGAATATTTGCCTGCTAGAAGGTAGGAATTATTCCCCCAAAATTCAGTTGTCTTCCACCTCAGTGAACTTTCTAGGGCTCCAGTGGTGTGGGCATGTCAAGATGTTCCTTGTCAAGTGAAGGATAAGTTGATGTATCTGGCCCCTCCTACAACTAAAAAGGAGGCACAGCCCCTGCTGGACGTCTTTGTATTTGGAAGCAACATACCCCTCATTTGGGTGTGCTACTCCAGCCTATTTATCAAAGGGCTGGTTTTGAGTGGGCCCAGAACAAGAGAAGACCTTGCAAGAGGTTCAGACTGATGTGCAAGCTGTTCTGCCACTTGAGCCATATGATCCAGCTAATGAAATGATGTTTGAAGAGTCACTTGCAAATAACGATGTTATTTGGGGTCTTTGGCAGGCTCCTATTGGTGAATCACAGTGCAGGTCCTTAGGATTTGGGAGCAAAGCCCTGCCGTCCTACACAGTTAACTACTCTCCTTTTGCGAAACAGCTTTTGTCTTGTTACTGGGTCTTAGTAGAGACTGAACTCTTAACCATGGGCCACCAAATGACCATGTGTCCTGAGTTGCCCATCATGAATTGGGTGTTGTCTGACCCATAGAGCCATAAAGCTGGATGTGCACAACAGCACTCCATCCTTAAATGGAAGAGGTATGTACGATACAGGGCCTGAGCATGACCTGAACACTCAAGTAATTTGTATAAGGAAATGGCCCAGATGCTCATGGTCCCCACTCCTGTCATATTACCTGCCCTCTCCCAGGCTGCACCTATGGCCTCATTGGGAGTGCCTCATGATCAGTTGCCTGAGGAAGAGAAAACTCGTGCCTGGTGTATGGACGGTTCTGTGTGATATGCAGGCACCATTTGAATGTGCACAGTGGCACCACTGCAGCCCATTTCTGGGACTTCCCTGAAGGACAGTGGTGAAGGGATATCTTCCCAATGGCAGAACTTCAGGCAGTGTGCCTGGTTGTTCACTCTGCTTGGAAGGATAAATGGCCAGATACTCAATTGTACACTGATTCATGGGCTGTGGTCAATGGTTTGGCTGGATCGGCAGGGACCTGGAAGGAACATGATTGAGGAATAGGAGTCAAGGAGGTACGGGAAAGTGGTTTGTGATAGACTTCTCCGAAGGGACCAAAGAACTCACATTAATGAGTGGGGGCTCCTTGTCCTTTGCCAGGGACCCCTGTTCCTACATTGGGCCTTTAGGGCAGACAAAAACCATTATTGCTTTAAGCACCACTGTGGATTGAAATTATCATTGTTGGGTGTTTCATCCTGTGATCTGCTGAAGTGGAATAATGAGGAGAGGCATAGTAATATGTGTAGGACCTTTCCCACTTATTAGCTGTGAGATCTTCAGCAAATTACTGCCCCTCTCTGACCCTTGGTTTCCTCAGCTTTACAATGGGAGTAATACTGTCTTCCTCACAGCACTATTGTTGAGGATTACATTGAAATATTGGTGAAGCGCTCAGAATGATGCCTGGCACATAGTAGGCAATCAATGAATGGGAGTTAAAGCAACAGATACAGGAAAGGTGGCCTGTGTGCAGGTTTAATCTGGGAGTGCAGGGTAAAATTGAGGGAAGGATTTCTTGTCACCCAGGGCATCAAACTCCTTACTACAGAGTTGTCATTTAGGTCCTTCCTGCCCAGGCCCCCTATCTTCAATGCCTGAAGAGGTCCATTTACTAGAGTCTTTCTTGGGACAAGTACAGGTTTGACAAGGAATGTCTGTACCCATACAATGAAGTGGGAATTATATACACCTTTTTTTTTTTTTATTGTGGTTAGCAAAATTGTGTAGTGGGTAGACCACCAGTAGTTTTTCCTTCTTCTTCAAGAAATGAAGCTGCCAAGTCATATTTGAGCAGATCTTGAGATCCACTTTTGCTATGCAGATGTAGGCCAAGGGCTTTTATGCCATGAATAAGACATTTGTATTTTACTAGGAAAGCAGCTCCTCTTGTAGCATGCAGAAGTCTAAGGAAGATTTGCACAAGTTACACAAGAAACTGGGGGGTCTCCTGGGAGAGAAGGAATTGATTGTATCTTATCACAACCAACCATGGCCAACATCAGCACCAACCATCACTATTACCACCACCACTACCTCCACCACCACAACCATCACCATCTCCACCATACAACCCACCACCACCACTTCTACTACCACTGTCACCACCATCACCAACACCAATACTACCATTTCAACCACCATCACACCACCAACCATAATCATCACCATCACCACTTCCATCATACAACCCACCACCATCATCACACCACTTACTGTCACCACCATCATCATGCTACCCACCACTGCCATCACCACCTCCCTTACACAAGTCATCACCACCATCCTTACCAGTACCACCATCACCATCACTCTTACCATCAATTTTACCGCCACCAGCAATGATGCCCCCTGTCACCAGAACCACCCCTGTTACTCTCAATATCAACATCATCAGCATCACCACCTCCATTACAAAACCTGTCACCGCTACCATTACCACCCTTACGTTCACCATTGTTCCTTCCCTGTAATTCAGATCTCTAAGTCTGGAGAAATGAATTTTGGTCTAGGCCCATTGGCCCAAGACCCTAATATAAAGTTCTAAGAGAGAGAGAACACATGGACTTTCCTTGGCCCTAAAAGGGGAGAGACGAAGGGGAGTGATAGTTTTCTTTTTCTTTTTGAGGCTATGGATCTTGAGATCTACTTGCACCCTGATGTATATGAAGGAAAAATAACACACAACTGGTTTGGGGGAATTCGGACCCTCTAAGTCTGAGAAAACAGAGTGTTATCCTTTCTTAAAGGAAAGTTGGGTCCATTAATCTTAATTCAGCCAGATCATTAAGCAAAAAGACTCCCAAAACTACCCCAATCTCACCGCGATGGGACAGTCTATCACCTAAGGAAACAGAGGGATGAGATAATCGTGGTGAAGGTGAGCCTTGAAGGTGATTAGACACAAATGTTGGACTTTCAGATATTCCCAGAAAGTGGACAAGGCTTGAGGGTTTCTCTTTAGGGTCTGACTGAGACATATTAATCCTACCTCAAATAATAAAACGAGAGCAAGAGTGAATCCAAAAAAAAGAGTAAGTCAGGAAGTGAAAAATACAAGTCAGAGACAATTTCCATACTATGTGGTTCTGGCATCAATCTCCAAAGGGACTCCTCATCTGGGTGTGGCAAGGACTTCTCTGTCCTGGTCCAATCTTTTCTTCTGTCACCAGGCTCTGCAGTCCTCACTGGTCCTCCTTTGTGTGCCACGCTGTTCCACATCAAGCTTTCAGGGATTAGGAAAGGGGCTTTCTTAAATAAAAGTTCTTTGTCTGTTTTGGCTTCTACACTGAGATTGCAGAGGATTCTCATTCTTTTCCAGCCTAAAGGTACAGAGCTTTATCAGCTGTGTTCACATAGCTTTAAGGTCCCTGGGTGGCTGTAGAAGCAGCACGGGGATGGTGAGTGACCTCCTCTAACCTCACAACGGGGAAAGAGAACCAAGATCAACGGCCCCAGCCTGGCCCCATGAGGTGGAGGCCAAGCACGCCTCCTCTCTGCACCGTCTTCACCAATTCTGACACCAACTGTCCCTCACGCAGTACTTTCTACTTCTCTGCTGGGCTCGATAATTCATTGCAGTGGCCACACTGAACTCACAGGCCATATTCATGATTATGGGTTTTTTTTACTGAAATAACAGGTTACGATTCAGCCCCGGGACACTCAAGGATACAGTTCTTCCATTGGGCAGCCTCTTCCCAGCCATGCTCGCAGGCACAGTTCTCCCTGGCCCTAGGCCTCTGCCCAAAGGCACTCCCTGTCCATGAGCTGGAAAGCCCAATGCGCAGTCTCCCTGCTGCCGGGTCTGTGCTGCAGCTTCTCACTGCCTTTAGTGTTACAGTTCTCTCTCTCTGTCTCTTGGTTCCAGGAGCTTCTCGGCATAGGGATCCCAGGTCCAAAGACATGCTCTCCGCTCCTGGCTATTCTTCTTTGGTGGTGGTGGGATCCTCTCCTTCCTGCCTCTGGGGTGGCTCATTTCAAGCCCAAGAGAATGGCAAACCTGACCAATCCCTTTGGTAGGCCACAATTACCATATCTGCACAGTCCCGCCCAATCACTTGGGTGGGAGTTGCAAGACCATGGCTAGAAAGGCCACACAAAAGTCATCTATCACACTACAGTGGCGCAAACAGTTTACATTGGACTATGAACCAAAAGGTTGGGGATTTGAAACCATGCAGCAGTGCCACAGAAGAAAGGCCTGGCAATCTTCTTCCATAAAGATTATAGCCAAGTAAACCCTATGGAGCTTGATCCTACTCTGTAACAATTGGGGTCGCCATGAGTAGAAATTGCTTCAATGGAAACAGGTTTTGTTCTGGTTTTCATGTAGCTTTAACTTTACCTTTTGCTGTTAGGACATTAAGGGAATCATGCCTCCTTTTCCAAGTAGGCTGTGAAATACTGCTGCTGCCGGGTTCACTGGGAATGGCCTTGTACTGCCTGTACTGTTCGGTGTTCTGCCTCGCTCTAGCTTCTGCACCCTCTGATCTGTGGCACCCTCTGATCTGTGTCGCCGGAGTATGAAGGGGTCTTAAAGCCTGTGCTGTTAATTGGGTGGGAAGGGATTTAAACAGCCTCCAAAGCCCTCCCCTGTGTCATCATCAGCTCTGGGAGGACTTGGATGTTGCACTGGGAACCATTCCCCCTCCTCCACCCCCAGCAGCTACAGCTATCTGAGGTTTTTATTTTTTGTTGTTTAACTATTTCCTGCCCACTTCTATGCAGGCTGCCTAGGCAGTTCTCCAGCCCACACACTGTCCAGCTCAGGTGGGGCCCTGAATTCACCCGGGAACCAAGATAGAGCCAGAGAAACTGCCACCATGAGCACATATTAGTGACACAAAGGTCCCCAGACAGACTTGTGTCCCTCAGGCCCCCAGCTGTCTGGGGCTGTTAGCTGAGCTTGAGGAGTTTTTAAATTTTAAAGCACTGCAGTCACTAATATCAAAAGAGGTGCTGTCTAAAACATATAAGGTATATACATGGCAAGGGAATCAAATTCTGAACACTGGGACTGAGGGTAGTAGTTTTTTTTTAATGTTATGAAGTTTAGCAAGAAACCCTTTTGTGTTTATATAAATTTTGTATGCAGTAATACAGAAATTTGTATTTTGGGACAAAAACCCTGAGATTCATTGAAGGAAAAACACAAATAAGGACAGAAGAAATAATGCAGCAATGACAAGACCCCTTAGCAGTTACTCAGCCCGTGTGGTAAAATTCAGGGGGAAAATGTTCTAATTGTCCCATTCTGGTTCCAGCTGAGTCCTTCTCAAAGGACTGAGATAGAGTATATGTGTGGGTGGGTTAGAAAGAGAGACCAAAACCCTGCTGCCGTTGAGTCGATTCCAACTCATAGCGACCCTACAGGACAGAGTAGAACTGCCCCATAGGGTTTCCAAGGAGCGGCTGGTGGATTTGAACTGCCAACTTTTTGGTTAGCATTCGAGCTCTTAACCACTGCATCACCAGGGCTTTAAGAAAGAGAGAGAGAGTGTAAATGTGAGTGTGCCAGTGTAAGTTGTGTTTGTAATCACGAGTGTAAATGTGAATGTGTGTGTGACTATGAATTTGAGTGTAATGTGTGTATTTGAACGTGAGTGTAAGTTGTGTGACAGTGAACATGAGTATACAAGTTTGTGAATATGTGAATATAAGTACCTCAATGTGTGTGTGTGTGAGTTGCATAAGTGTGAGAGTAGCTATGTGTGAGTAGAAGTTGTCTGGTGTGAATGTGAGTGTACAAGTCTGTGTGCAAGTGGGTGTGAGTGTGAATGTGTGTATGAGTGTAAGTTATGTGAGTGTGTGCGTTTACTATGCATCCAAAGATGTAACTTTTAGGGATCTCAACTTTGAAATCTCCATTATTTCTGAGCACGAACACCCCCTTGTCCCCAGCGAGGTTAGCTTGGGACTTGGTAATGGCTCTAAGGAGCCCTGGTGGTGCAGTGGTTAAGTGCTCGGCTGCTAACTGAAAGGTTGGTGGTTTGAACCCACCGGCCGCTCCACAGGAGAAGGATGTGGCAGTCTGCTTCTGTAAAGACTGCAGCCTCGGAAGTACTACGGGGCAGTTCTACTCTGTCCTACGGGGTCACTGTGAATCGGAATCCACTCAACGGCAACAGGTTATAACGTCCATTCAGCCCTATTTGCCCAGGACAGAACTCATTTATGCCTGTTGTCCTGGCATAACTTTCATTTCTTTGCATCCGTACTGATTTTTGTTTGAGGTATAACTCACATCAGTAAAGGACACAACTCTTAAGAGTACAGCCTGATGATCACTCCAGAGAAGTCTCCCAGGGTTTCTCGTCAGCCCACCTGAAAAGGGCGGATTTCATTGTCCACAAGCATTTTACTTCCCCTGTGGTCTTTGAGGAATACTTTATACATGCTGGAGAATCAAAGGAAATGGACTGCAGCTATTTGGAAACCAAGGAGGGTTTAAATTACATTGCCTTGACTTGATGGGCTTTAAGGATGTGTCGATTCTAGAAGGGGGAAATGATTAGAAACCTTCATAGAAGTTACCATAATTCAAAGCATCTGAACTTCCCTTTACCCCGTCACTACCAGTCTAGCCTTCCCTTGACAAACTTGACTTTGGTTAAAGAAATAAGTCATCCCATTGGGAATCATATAGGAACTGTGGGAAAGAGTATGGGATTTGGAGTCGGCCAGGCTTAGCTCTGCAGCTTGACTCTATTATTTGGTAGCTCTGTGTCCTTGGGTAAGTTGGTTTAACTTCTCTGACCCTCAGTTTCCTAAACTATAAAAGGGGCAACAGGATTTACTTTGCAGAGTTGGGGTCAGGATCATATTTAACAAAAATATGGCGGCTGGTGCATGTGCACCAAGTAGATGATAGCTAATATTTAAGTCAGATTTAAGGATCAGAATAAAAGCAAAGTGTGGCAGATTATATTTTCCAAAATTGTCTGCAGCAGTATTTCCAGTTTCACTCATTCTTCCAGAATTTTGCTACTCCCTATCAAGAGGCAGGGTCTACTTCCCCTCCCTATGAACCTGGACAAACCATGTGGCAGAAGCAATGTTACATGACTTCAGAGGCTACATCAAAAATAACAAAGTAGCTTTTGCCTAGTCCTCTCTCTCTCTCTAACAAAATGCTTACCCTCGGAACTCAGCCACCCTGCTGTGAGGAAGCCCATACTAGTCTACATAGAAAGAAGACATGGAGAGGCCCACATGAAGAGGAACAGAGGCCCCAGCCAATAGCCATTATCAACCACCAGACTTCTGAGTGAACGAGCCTTCAGATGATCTCAGCTCTCAATGTGTCTTCCAACTGAAGTCCCAGAAATTTCGAAGAAAATACAAGACATCCCTGCTGTGTGCTGCTCAAATTCCTGACCCACAAGATCCATGAGCATAATAAATGATTGTATTAGCTATGAAGTTTTGAGATAATTTTTTACATGGTGATAGTAATTGGAATTCAGTGTAATCAAGGTGTTTCAGATGAGGTTGACATTTCTCTCATACATCTGCATCAGGCTGTTTGCTTTCATTCATTCCAAAATCAAAGGTTAAGAGCCTGTTATACATATTTGTACTGTTGCTTATGTTTGTAGGAAACCCTGGTGGCGTAGTGGTTAAGTGCTACAGTCTGCAGTTTGAATCCGCCAGGCGCTCCTTGGAAACTCTATGGGGCAGTTCTACTCTGTCCTGTAGGGTCGCTATGAGTCGGAATCGACTCGACAGCACTGGGTTTGGTTTGGTTTTGGGGTTATGTTTGTAACCCAGTGTAGAGGCTTCTTTTCACAAAATTAATTGGTTGTGTATTCAAACCCAATGTGGTCTTCTATATCCAAGCTCCTACACTCCTGTGTATTATTTAACACTGCCCGTTTACTAGCCTGTGGCAGGTGGAACTATAAAATAATGTAACCATTATATAACCAAAGATGTGTGAAGTTGTATATCCAAATTACTGCTATCCCCATCCAGACAGCAACTGTGGAAGAGTGAATCCTGTTCCTTTGTTTTCCATGCCACAAAGATGGAAACTTTCTCTAGTATTATGAATTCATTTGAGGAAGGAGAGAATTACAGTAAACTAGCAAGGCCTCAAGGAGCCCTGGCATCTCAGTGGTTAAAGCACTCAGCTGCTAACCAAAATGTTGGTGGTTTGAACCCACCAGCCACTCCATGGGAGAAAGATGTGGCAGTCTGATTCCATAAAGACTTACAGTCTTGGAAACCCTATGGGAGACTTCTAGTCCATCCTTTAGGGTTGCCATGAGTCAAACTCGACTCAGTTGCAGTGGGTTGGTTTGGTTAGCGAGACCTCAGGTCATAGCCAAGGAAAATGAGGCCAGAAAGCTAAGGCAGCAGCAGCACCAGTTTTGCAGACGGGTCCAAACCAGAGAGAATGGGATCCACAGGCAGATCATGCGCATGAGAATCACACTGTGGTCTAGAGCAGTGGTCACAGTAGAGTGTGTAATAGAGCGACTAAAGCATGAGCTTTGGATCAAACAAAGCTGGGCTCACATCTGGTTTCTCCACATACTGGCTGTGTGACTTTGAGTGAGCTCCTCAATTTTGTCATCTGTAACATAGTACCTGCCCCTGGCAGAGGTGACTAAATGTTTTCCAAAGATATGCATTCCTCCTATATAGTGTGGTTGTGGCTGGGAAGCAGCTGCTCCGCATCTAAAATTGCTGTGTGACTAGACCTGGTTAATGAAATACGAGCAGAGGTCACCTCTATCACTTCTATGCTGAGGTGGCTAAGTATCCACTGCACGTTGCCCACACTAACTTCCCCTTTCCTGGTGAACTTGGAGGCTACGAGTTGAAGATGGTGACATCACAAGGTAGAGTGAGCCTGGATCCCTGCATCACCACTTGGAAGAGAGCCACTCAGCGAAGAACAGACACACTGCACTTTGTGTGAGTTACTGTGTTAACGCACCGAAAATTGGGCGTTGTTTGTTATAGCTGCTAGCCTACCCAGACTCATACACTGTTAGATAATTGTTAACTGCATAATTATAGGGTGTCTTTCCTACTTGACTGGATGCTCCTTGAGAGCAAGGACTGGACCCTATTGACCCAGTGCCTTACACTGTGTTTGGTGCATATGTTATAGATTAATACTATCTCTCTATGAAAATGTGTGTCAATTTGGCTAGGTCGTGCTTCCCATATTGTGTGATTGTCCACCATTTTGTCATTTGATGTGATTTTCCTATGTAAATCCTACCTCTGTGATATTAATGAAGTGGGATTAGCGGAAATTACGGTAATGAGGCTGGACTCAATCTAAAAGATTAGGCTGTGTTTTAAGTCAATCCCTTTTGAGATATAAAAAAGAGAATGGAGCAGGGAGACATGCGGACCTCATACCACCAAGAAGCAAGAGTCAGGAGAATAGCACATCCTTTGGACCAGAGTCCCTGCACTGAGAAGCTCCTCAGCCAGGGAAGATTGATGATAACGACCTTCCCCCAGAGCTGACCGAGAGATAAAGCCTTTCCCTGGAGCTGGCACCCTGAATTTGGACTTCCAGCCTCCTAGACTGTGAGAGAATAAACTTCTCTTTGTTAAAGCCATCCACTCGTCGTATTTCTGGTATAGCAGTACTAGATAACTAAGACAACATACAAGGCAGTGAGTAAAATTGAATTTGCAGCTTGATTAAGAGAATTAGAATCTGGGCTCTTTACCAAAAGGAGAAAGAAAAGGTGGATGTTTAAAAAAAAAAAAAAAAAACACTTCATAACTGAAAGTAGTTCTTTAAACACTTGCAAGAAGTACAAAAAAAAGGAGGCGGGGCCAAGATGGCAGACTAGGTGGATGCTACTGCGGATCCCTCTTGCAACAAAGACTCGGAAAAACAAGTGAATTGATCACATACATAACAATCTACGAACTCTGAACAACAAACACAGATTTAGAGATGGAGAACAAACAAATACGGGGAGGCAGTGATTGTTTTCAGAGCCTGGAGCCAGAGTACCAGTCAGGTGACCTTCGGAGCCTGATTCGGGGCAGAGCCCAGGGGGGCAGACGGCACAGACAAGGGGCCCAGCCCTAGCCCCCGAACTCATTCTGGGAGGGTGCCCAGCCAGTTGGCGCGAGCCGCGTGGTGACGCAGCCGGTGGGAGAAGTCCCCGGGAGGCAGAGACAGGTCTTGGAGCGGGGAGAGCAGCGTCCCAGCCGGGGAGCCGTCCCGCCGGGATTTTGGCGGGCGCGGGCATGGTGTGAGCGCGGGCAGCAGCTACATCCCCCTGAATTGACCCGGGGGGGGCCCAGCCGGTTAGCGGGGGCGGCGCCCAACAAGTTCGCGGAGAAGGCGCGGCGGCGCAGCCGGTGGGAGAAGTCCCTGGAAGGCAGTGACAGGTCTTGGAGTGGGGAGAGCAGCGTCCCAGCCGGGCAGCCGTCCCGCCGGGATTTTGGCGGGCGCGGGCGTGGCGTGAGCGCGGGAAGCAGCTCCATCCCCCTGAATTGACCCCGGGGGGGTCCCAGCTGGTTCGCGGAGGCGGTGCGCCACGCGGCTGGCAGGACGGGGAGTCCCTGGGAGGTAGTGACTGATTTTGGAGTTGGGAGTGCAACGTCCCAGTAGGGGAGCCTTAACCTAGGGGGTGGGGCTGACAGCGGAGGATCTGACCGTGACTCAAGCGGGCCAGACCCCCCGGGGGCAATCTCTACACAGCCAGTACACATAGGCGACGCGCCCCGCGGAAATCTCAGATATAATAGTCATTCCAAGCAAGACAAGCAACTCTGGCTATATTCTGAGGTGCTACTCTCCTAGCTCTCTGATCCCTCCTCCACCCTCCCCAGGCAGCTCCATTAACATCCGAATAGCCTGAGGCAGAGGGAGAACTCTGATAGGGATCTGACTGCATTTTTTTTTAGCAGATTTTCTGGAAAAACTAGTTTCCCAGTGATGGCTCGGAGACAGCAGTCCATATCAAACCACATAAAAAAGTAGGCCATGACAGCTTCTACAACCCCCCAAACAAAAGAATCAAAATCTTTCCCAAACGAAATACAATCCTGGAATTATCAGATGCAGAATATAAAAAACTAATTCACAGAATGCTTAAAGACATCACAAATGAAATAAGGCAGACTGCAGAAAAAGCCAAGGAACACACTGATAAAACTGTTGAAGAACTCAAAAAGATTATTCAAGAACATAGTGGAAAAATTAATAAGTTGCAAGAATCCATAGAGAGACAGCATGTAGAAATCCAAAAGATTAACAATAAAATTACAGAATTAGACAACGCAATAGGAAGTCAGAGGAGCAGACTCGAGCAATTAGAATGCAGACTGGGACATCTGGAGGACCAGGGAATCAACATCAACATAGCTGAAAAACAATCAGATAAGAGAATTAAAAAAAATGAAGAAACGCTAAGAATCATGTGGGACTCTATCAAGAAGGATAACTTGTGAGTGATTGGAGTCCCAGAACAGGGAGGGGGAACAGAAAACACAGAGAGAATAGTTGAAGAACTTCTGACACAAAACTTCCCTGACATCATGAAAGACGAAAGGATATCTATCCAGGATGCTCATCGAACCCCATTTCAGATTGATCCAAAAAGAAAAACCCCAAGACATATTATCATCCAACTTGCCAAAAACAATGATAAACAGAAAATTTTAAAAGCAGCCCGGGAGAAAACAAAGGTTTCCTTCAAGGGAGAATCAATAAGAATAAGTTCAGACTACTCAGCAGAAACCATGCAGGCAAGAAGGGAATGGGACGACATATACAGAGCACTGAAGGAGAAAAACTGCCAGCCAAGGATCATATATCCAGCAAAACTCTCTCTGAAATATGAAGGAGAAATTAAGATATTTACAGATAAACACAAGTTTAGAGAATTTGCAAAAACCAAACCAAAGCTACAAGAAATGCTAAAGGAGATTGGTCAGAAAACCAATAATATCAGATATCAGCACAATACAAGGTCACAAAACAGAACGTCCTGATATCAACTCAAATAGGTAAATCACAAAAACAAACAAATTAAGATTAATTTAAATAAATAAATAAATAAAATATTACACATAACAGGGAATCATGGAAGTCAATAGGTAAAAGATCACAATAATCAAAAAGAGGGACTAAATACAGGAGGCATTGAACTGCCAGATGGAGAGTGATACAGGCGATATAGAACGATACAAGTTAGGTTTTTACTTAGAAAAATAGGGGTAAATAATAAGGTAACCACAAAAAGGAATATCAACTCCATAACTCAGGATAAAAGCGAACAAAAACGTAACAACTCAACTAACATAAAGTCAAACACTATGAAAATGAGGATCTCACAATTTAATAAGAAAAACGTCTCAGCACAAAAAAGTATGTGGAAAAATGAAATGGCCAACAACACACATGAAAAGGCATCAAAATGACAGCACTAAAAACTTATTTAGCTATAATTACGCTGAATGTAAATAGACTAAATGCACCAATAAAGAGACAGAGAGTCATGGACTGGATAAAGAAACACGATCCATCTATATGCTGCCTACAAGAGACACACCTTAGACTTAGAGACACAAACAAACTAAAACTCAAAGGATGGAAAAAAATATATCAAGCAAACAATAAGCAAAAAAGAAGAGGAGTAGCAATATTAATTTCTGACAAAATAGACTTTAGACTTAAATCCACCACAAAGGATAAAGAAGGACACTATATAATGATAAAAGGGACAATTGATCAGGAAGACATAACCATATTAAATATTTATGCACCCAATGACAGGGCTGCAAGATACATAAATCAAATTTTAACAGAATTGAAAAGTGAGATAGACACCTCCACAATTATAGTAGGAGACTTCAACACACTACTTTCGGAGAAGGACAAGACATCCAGTAAGAAGCTCAACAGAGACACGGAAGACCTACTTACAACAATCAACCAACTTGACCTCATTGACTTATACAGAACTCTCCACCCAACTGCTGCAAAGTATACTTTTTTTCCAGCGCACATGGAACATTCTCTAGAATAGACCACATACTAGGTCATAAAACAAACCTTTGCAGAGTCCAAAACATCGAAATATTACAAAGCATCTTCTCAGACCACAAGGCAATGAAACTAGAAATCAATAACAGAAAAACTAGGGAAAAGAAATCAAATACTTGGAAACTGAACAATACCCTGCTCAAAAAAGACTGGGTTATAGAAGACGTCAAGGAGGAAATAAGGAAATTCACAGAATGCAACGAGAATGAAAATACTTCCTATCAAAACCTCTGGGACACAGCAAAAGCAGTGCTCAGAGGCCAATTTATATCAATAAATGCACACATACAAAAAGAAGAAAGAGCCAAAATCAGAGAACTGTCCCTACAACTTGAACAAATAGAAAGTGAGCAACAAAAGAACCCATCAGGAACCAGAAGAAAACAAATAATAAAAATCAGAGCTGAACTAAATGAATTAGAGAACAGAAAAACAATTGAAAGAATTAACAAAGCCAAAAGCTGGTTCTTTGAAAAAATTAACAAAATTGATAAACCATTGGCTAGACTGACTAAAGCAATACAGGAAAGGAAACAAATAACCCGAATAGGAAACTAGAAGGACCACATCACAACAGAACCAAATGAAATTAAAAGAATCATTTCAGATTACTATGAAAAATTGTACTCTAACAAATTTGAACACCTAGAAGAAATGGATGAATTCTTGGAAAAACACTACCTACCTAAACTAACACATTCAGAAGTAGAACAACTAAATAGACCCATAACAAAAAAAAAAGAGATTGAAACGGTAATCAAAAAACTTCCAACAAAAAAAAGCCCTGGCCCGGACGGCTTCACTGCAGAGTTCTACCAAACCTTCAGAGAAGACTTAACACCACTACTACTGAAGGTATTTCAAAGCATAGAAAATGACGGAATACTACCCAACTCATTCTATGAAGCTACCATCTCCCTGATACCAAAACCAGGTAAAGACATTACAAAAAAAGAAATTTATAGACCTATATCCCTCATGAACATAGATGCAAAAATCCTCAACAAAATTCTAGCCAATAGAATCCAACAACACATCAAAAAAATAATTCACCCTGATCAAGTGGGATTTATACCAGGTATGCAAGGCTGGTTTAATATCAGAAAAACCATTAATGTAATCCATCACATAAATAAAACGAAAGATAAAAACCACATGATCTTATCAATAGATGCAGAAAAGGCATTTGACAAAGTTCAACACCCATTTATGATAAAAACTCTTACCAAAATAGGAATTGAAGGAAAATTCCTCAACATAATAAAGGGCATCTATGCAAAGCCAACAGCCAATATCACTCTAAATGGAGAGAACCTGAAAGCATTTCCCTTGAGAACGGGAACCAGACAAGGATGCCCTTTATCACCGCTCTTATTCAACATCGTACTTGAAGTCCTAGCCAGGGCAATTAGGCTAGACAAAAAATTAAAGGGTATCTGGATTGGCAAGGAGGAAGTAAAGTTATCACTATTTGCAGATGACATGATCTTATACACAGAAAACCCTAAGGAATCCTCCAGAAAACTACTGAAACTAATAGAAGAGTTTGGCAGAGTCTCAGGTTATAAAATAAACATACAAAAATCACTTGGATTCCTCTACATCAACAAAAAGAACACCGAAGAGGAAATAACCAAACCAATACCATTCACAGTAGCCCCCAAGAAGATAAAATACTTAGGAATAAATCTTACCAAGGATGTAACAGACCTATACAAAGAAAACTACAAAGCTCTACTACAAGAAATTCAAAAGGACATACTTAAGTGGAAAAACATACCTTGCTCATGGATAGGAAGACTTAACATAGTAAAAATGTCTATTCTACCAAAGCCATCTATACATATAACTCACTTCCAATCCAAATACCAATGTCATATTTTAAGGGGATAGAGAAAAAAATCACCAATTTCATATGGAAGGGAAAGAAGCCCCAGATAAGCAAAGCGTTACTGAAAAAAAAGAAGAAAGTGGGAGGCCTCACTCTACCTGATTTCAGAACCTATTATATAGCCACAGTAGTCAAAACAGCCTGGTACTGGTACAAGAACAGGCACATAGACCAATGGAACAGAATTGAGAACCCAGATATAAATCCATCCATGTATGAGCAGCTGATATTTGACAAAGGACCAGTGTTAGTTAATTGGGGAAAAGACAATCTTTTTAACAAATGGTGCTGGCATAACTGGATATCCATTTGCAAAAAAATGAAACAGGACCCATACGTCACACCAAGCACAAAAACTAACTCCAAGTGGATCAAAAACCTAAACATAAAGACTAAAAAGATAAAGATCATGGAAGAAAAAATAGGGACAACCATAGAAGCCCTAATACAAGGCATAAACAGAATACAAAACATTACCAAAAATGATGAAGAGAAACCAGATAACTGGGAGCTCCTAAAAATCAAACACCTATGCTCATCTAAAGACTTCACCAAAAGAGTAAAAAGACCACCTACAGACTGGAAAGAATTTTCAGCTATGACATCTCAGACCAGTGCCTGATCTCTAAAATCTACATGATTCTGTCAAAACTCAGCCACAAAAAGACAAACAACCCAATCAAAAAGTGGGCAAAGGATATGAACACACATTTCACTAAACAAGATATTCAGGCAGCCAACAGAGATATGAGAAAATGCTCCCGATCGTTAGCCATTAGAGAAATGCAAATTAAAACTACGATGAGATTCCATCTCACACCAATAAGGCTGGCATTAATCCAAAAAACACAAAAGAATAAATGTTGGAGAGGCTGCAGAGAGATTGGAACTCTTATACACTGCTGGTGGGAATGTAAAATGGTGCAACCACTTTGGAAATCTATCTGGCGTTATCTTAAACAGTTAGAAATAGAACTACCATACAACCCAGAAATCCCACTTCTCGGAATATACCCTAGAGATACAAGAGCCTTCACACAAACAGATATATGCACACCCATGTTTATTGCAGCTCTGTTTACAATAGCAAAAAGCCGGAAGCAACCAAGATGTCCGTCAACGGATGAATGGGTAAATAAATTGTGGTATATTCACACAATGGAATATTACGCATCGATAAAGAACAGTGACGAATCTGTGAAACATTTCATAACATGGAGGAACCTGGAAGGCATTATGCTGAGCGAAATGAGTCAGAGGCAAAAGGACAAATATTGTATAAGACCACTATTATAAGATCTTGAGAAATAGTAAAAACTGAGAAGAACACATACTTTTGTGGTTACGAAGGGGGAGGGAGGGAGGGAGGGAGGGAGAGGGTTTTTTATTGATTAATCAGTAGATAAGAACTGCTTTGGGTGAAGGGAAAGACAACACTCAATACATGGAAGGTCAGCTCAATTGGACTGGACTAAAAGCAAAAAAGTTTCCCGGATAAAATAAATACTTCAAAGGTCAGCGGAGCAAGGGCGGGGGTCTGGGGAACATGGTTTGAGGGGACTTCTAAGTCAATTGGCAAAATAATTCTAGTATGAAAACATTCTGCATCCCACTTTGAAATGTGGCGTCTGGGGTCTTAAATGCTAACAAGTGGCCATCTAAGATGCATCAATTGGTCTCAACCCACCTGGAGCAAAGGAAAATGAAGAACACCAAGGTCACAGGACAACTAAGAGCCCAAGAGACAGAAAGGGCCACATGAACCAGAGACCTACATCATCCTGAGACCAGAAGAACTAGTTGGTGCCCGGCCACAATCGATGACTACCCTGTCAGGGAGCACAACAGAGAACTCCTGAGGCAGCAGGAGATCAGTGAGATGCAGACCCCAAATTCTCATAAAAAGACCATACTTAATGGTCTGACTGCGACTGGAGGAATCCCGGCGGCAATGCTCCCCAAACCTTCTGTTGGCACAGGACAGGAACCATTCCCGAAGACAACTCATCAGACATGAAAGGGACTGGTCAGCGGGGGGAGAGAGATGCTGATGAAGAGTGAGCTAATTAAATCAGGTGGACACTTGAGAGTGTTGGCAACTCTTGTCTGGAGGGGGAATGGGAAGATAGAGAGAGAGGGAAGCTGGCAAAATTGTCACGAAATGAGAGACTGAAAGGGCTGACTCAATAGGGGGAGAGCAAGTGGGAGAAGGGAGTAAGATGTATGTAAACTTACGTGTGACAGACTGATTGGATTTGTAAATGTTCACTTGAAGCTTAATAAAAATTAATTAAAAAAAAAAAAGAGAAGCCTCAGAGAGACACGGGGACCTCATACCACCAAGAAAGCAGCTCCAGGAGCAGAGCATGTCCTTTGGACCTGTGGTTCCTGCATGGAGAAGCTCCTAGTCCAAGGGAAGACTGATGACAAGGACCTTCCTCCAGATCCGACAGAGAAAGCCTTCTCCTGGGCCCGACTCCCTGAATTTGAGCTTCTAGCCTACCAGAGAGTGAGAGAATAAACTTGTTTGTTAAAAAAAAAAAAAAAAACCCACTCAGCAGTAAAGTTATGATTTGCCAGTTGGCACTTTGATGCCAAGTGGGATTGGAGAAATGAGTTTTCCCAATAGAAAGTTTTGGAATCCAAGGTTTCCTGTTAGATTTTCTTCATAGTTCCACAAAGCTTTTAAAGGTTAACTAAATGATTGGGTTAACCACTGATTCATGTGTTTAGCATATGAAATGGAGTCATTTCGAGAAGGGAACAATTATGTAAATACAAACTTGGGAGCAAGAATTGTACCTGAAAATGATACATTATTGGTAACATCTCAGTTTACGCTTTGAATTCTCAATGTGAATAAACATAACTTGCTTTCATACAGCGCTTTCTTTTTATCATTCCTGTGTGTTTTCACAACAATTCTGAGAGTTAGGACACATTTTACTGTCATTATTTCAAGATGGAAAATGCATGGAAGAGAGTTGTGATTTGGCCATGTTTCTTGGCTCATGTGAGAGTCAGAATCCAGGTCACTTGACTCTCAGCATAGCCCTTTTTCCTCACCAGACCTCCCAGGTCGATATGTGTTCAACATGGTTGATCGTCCAGTAGGAACCAAATCAGACAATTTTTTAGCCCAATCTGGAGAAGGTCTTATGTTTGGGTGTCTTGTGGAATAAAAAAGGAAACTAGGACATAGGACTGTAGTCCAACTACAGCCCAGCTAGGGAGAAATAATCTAAATATGTGACCACTTAAAAAACTAAATAAAATATTAAAGTATTCATCCCTTTAAGTAACAGAAGATAGAGGATAGAGCATGAGGGGTTAAATGACAAGTAAGTAGCACATATCCAAGAAGTATGATAGCCATTCAGAAGAGAAAAGAGGCTTTGATAAGTGCCCACAATTGTCAAACACAATAGGAGGATCAAGAAAGTAAGAGAAAGCAGGGTTGCCACAGCCAGGGAAGCAAAGTGATTGACTAGGGAGAGGTTAAGCAGTGGTGAAAGGAGGCAGGGAAGCCAGTGAGAAGTTTGAAGAGAAAGTCTATTGAGACTGGGGAACAGGAAGTTATTGGTGAGCTTGGAGATGGGAGACTGTAACTGGATGATGGAGAGAAGGATAAGTTACAGGTACAGGGATGCAACAGATGCTGTCAACGCTCACCCACATCCCTTGGACTTCCTGTGGGTTCTGGCTGACTTTTAACTGGGAATTGGCATCTCTTTGCTTAGGAGATGTATTTGTATATTTATTGACCCAAAACTACTGGCCACTCTGCCGTGAGGCAGGTCAGATGGGATGGGGAATGAGCAGCCCCACGAATAGCCTTGTGACTCTCGGGAATTGGTGTATAAATACCCCAGCTCCCTTGCCTTACCCTTGTTTTGGGGTGGCACAGTCCTGAGGCATGCATTTTGTACCATTTCCCAGGATTTTCCTGCAGGATTAAGCTCCCAGGAGCTCACTGTGGTAGCTGGCTTAATGCTCTTGTTGTTGAGTGCCATCGAGTCAATTTCAACTCATAGCAACCCCATGTGACAGAGTAGAACTGCCACAATAGGATTTTCTAGGCTGTAATCATTATGGGAGCAGATCTCCAGGTCTTTTATTCTGAGGAGCCACTGGGTGGGTTTGAACTGCCTACCTTTCGGTTAGCAGCCAAGCACTTGACTGTTGTGCCACCAGGGCTCCTTATGTGTATCCTAGAACTGGCTTAATAGCACAATCGTTATTAGCTGCCTTTCCTTTCTTGTCTCACTTCCCCACTCTTCCACCAGCGTGTTTCCTATGCTTCCCAAATAAATTATCTGTACTTGAATCCTTGCCTCAGGCTCCTCTTCTGAGGGAACCCAAACTAAGACAGATGATCATGTAATTTATGGTTCAAAAATAGGACACCTGTGAGAGTGAAAGGGAGAGGGGTGCTGTTAATAATTATGGCACAACAGCTAGTGCAAAGCAGGATAGGAATTTCCAGGGATATGCCTCTCCTTTGAGTGGGACTAGATGAGAGAGAAGTGAAATTGAAATACCAACTCCTTATAATAACAGAGAGTAAATATGTGCAGAGACTAAAGACGCCTTTTATTTAGTGAACATTTGTGTCCTATGCCCCACTACCTGAGGGCTCTGGAAAGGAATATGTCTGCTCAAGAGAAGGAAAATATCTCAGGAGAAGAATGAGCCATAAGAAGTAGGTCAGTGTCCAGACCCCAGGAAAACAAGGCTGTGCGTTTCTAAACTCCCTGTGATTCTACCAGGGCACCAAGCCATCCTGTCAGCCTTAGTCAATAAGACATTCATCCAAGCCATCACTGGGCACCTCCTTCCTCCTTCCTCTCGTTTTCCGTTAGTGATATGAGGGCACTCCTCTCTGTAGCTGCTCAAACAGACCAGCCTCTCTTGGTCTCACATTCACGGCCTCTTTGTTGGTCCCAGCAGTCCCCAGGATATTGTCTGGGAATGGATGCTTTAATACCCAAGACCTTTCTACTTCTTCCCTCCAAAAGGGATTTTTCCCCGCTCTAAGAAAATATTTCAAGAAAACAATTCCATCTTCTTGTGTGGCTGAAGAGGTGCTGCTGCTGCTGCTGAGGGGAAGAGCTCTCTGGATGTGATGGTACTGAGAAGGACAAGAAGCTAACATTGTGTTTCCTTCCCTATGCGCATACTGGAAACCCTGGTGGCACAGTGGCTAAGAGCTACATGCTGCTAACCAGAAGGTTGGTAGTTCGAATCCAACAGGTGCTCCTTGGAAACTCTATGGGGCAGCTCTACTCTATCCAATAGGGTCGCTATGAGTTAAAATCGACTCAAGGGCAACGAGTTTAGTTTTTATGCACATCTAGAGTCCCTGGTGGGCAAATGGTTAATGTGCTGGGCTACTACCCGAAAGGTTGAAGGTTGGAGCCTACCCTGAGGCACCTCAGAAAAAGCCCTGGTGATCTAGTTCTAAAAAGTCAGCCTTTGAAGAATCCATGGGGCATAATTCTACCCTGACACACATCAGGTCACCATGAGTCTAAATCAAACTGGTTTCAGCTGGTTTATGCACATGCTCATCCCATCCCTGGAGCCACGGTAGCTCAGTGGTTAGGAGCCACGGTAGCTCAGTGGTTAAGAGCTACAGCTTTTACCCAGAAGGTCGGCGGTTCAAATCCACCTGGCACTCCTCGGAAACCGTATGGGACAGTTCTACGCTGTTGTATAGGGTTGGTATGAGTCGGGATTGACTCAATGGCAACAAATTTGTCTTTTTTTGTTTTTAATCCCATCCCTGGATTCGAGATAGCAGTGTCCATGTGATGTCAACGGTGCGACCCGAGGTCTCTGGCAGGGAAGGGGCCTCTGCTCTCCAGCAACTAATATCGAGCTGGGTTGTGATGCTGCCTGTTTCTAATGGCTCCTAGGACCCCATTCCTGAGAGATGTGTCCCATCCCTTGGCCTCCCTGCTCTTGACAATCTGACTTGCAGTTGTCCCTTCCCCCTTGAGTTTGGAATTGATATGTAAATAAATAGGTCGGTATTGCTGTGTTTTTTTTTTTTTTTTTATTGCTGTGTTAAGCACCTTATAGCATTAAATCATTTAATCCTCACAAAAGCGCTATGAATTAGATTCTGTTATTAATTCTGTTGAGTTTCTGGGAGTTCCCTGTCCATACACTGCTGCAGACATTTTTGAATTTTCTTCAGCAAAATTATATTTGCATGTGATATTAATGATGGAAAAAAAAAAAAAAAAACACTCCATCGAGTCAACTCTGACTCACAGTGACCGTACAGGTCAGAGTAGAACTGCCCCATGTGGTTTTCAAGGAGTGCCCGGTGGATTCAAATTGCCGACTTTTTGGGTAGCAGCCATAGCACTTAACCACTACACCAGCAGGGTTTCCAAAACAGAACAGACCACGGGATATTCCATTAGACCTAGAGATAAGGCTGGGCTGGCCCCCTGGGTTGGTTGAGGAAGGAATTGCTCTGATGGGTCTTAGTACCACAGAGTTCTCACTAGCTTTAATGGATTAGAATTCTGCCTGTAGCTTTACCCAATCTTAGAATTCAAGGCCTAGGGGTATGATCTACCAGAGACGGCCCAGGGAAGAGTTTATCGGAACTGCACGGACGCCAGATTGTGCGATGTTTCCAACTTGCAGCTCCTTCCTTTGCACTCAGCTTTATTGGCATTTTATCATCTGTTAAAAAGCACCCCAAATTTTGCTCTGTATCACAGGTCAAACTCATTACCTCCTCAGGAAAAACCCCAAAGACCTTTCTATTGAGACAGAGCCCCCACAGTGCTGTATTCTTTACTTGGCTTCCTCTCCTACAGTGTTATATGGAAAACTCGTTTTCTTTGCTGGGCTCCCTCCCTCCACCCTCTCCACCCCACCACTCCCTACGCCCCTACCTCCCCCCACCCCCCGCTTTGCATTTGAATTCTGCGTTTGCACCTGAGTGGTATGATTAAGAATATTGCTGAGGTAACTTGTATGTATGAACTCCCCATTTGTAAACCCCTTTAAAAGTAACTTGCCTGCCTGCCCTTGGCCGTTGGCCAGCAGTCTTGGCAGCACCAGCTTCGACTGACTCCTTTTCCGGTTACAAGGAAATAAAGGTGCCTTTCCTGTTCTCCTGGAAACACTGGTGACATGATGGTTAAGTGCTAGGGCTGCTAACCAAAAGGGTGGCAGTTCGAATCCAACAGGTGCTCCTTGGAAACTCTATAGAGAAGTTCTACTTTGTCCTATAGGGTCACTATGAGTTGGAATCAACTCGAGGGCCGTGGGTTTTGGGTTTGGGTTTCCTGTTCTCCCACCTTGGTCTCTCATTTATTGGCCAATACTAGTCATGCTGAGTAAGCACCTGGTGTTTCCACCCAGTAACACCATCCTCCCACAAAGAATGTCAGCTACACAAATACCATCTCATTTAATCCTTAGCAGCCTGTGAGGTAAATGCTATTATCCGTCTTTCAAACGAAGAAACTAGGACTACCTCCTTGACCTTTCCTGAACTGAGCCTGAGTTTCTTCCAAATCTTTGAACTGGTTGGTTCTAGTTTGAACCCCTGATGATAATTTACATTTCTTCTTCTTTTTTTTTTTTTAAGTTATGCTTTAGATGAAGGTTTATACAGCAAATTTGTTTCTCATTAAACAGTTAATACACATATTGTTTTGTGACATTTGTTGCCAACTCCTCAACATGTTAACACTCCCCACTTCTCAACCTTGGGTTCCCCATTTCCATTTGTACAGCTTTCCTGTCCCCTCCTGCCTTCTCATCCTTGCTCCTGGGCTGGTGTACTCATTTAGTCTCATATACATGGTAGAACTCTGTGTATTATTGTTGTTTTATGGACCTAATCTTTGGCTGAAGGGTGAACCTCAAGAGTGACTTCAGTACTAAATTATAAAGGTGTCCAGGGACCATACCCTCAGGATTTCTCCAGTCTCTCTCAGACCAGTAAGTCTGGTCTTTTTTTGTGAGTTTGAATTGTATGTGTGTGCGTGTGTGTGTGATTTAGATGAAGGTTTACAGAGCAAATTAATTTCTCCTTAAAGAATTAATATGTATATTGTTTTGTGACATTGGTTGCCAACCCCAAGGCATGTCAACACTCTCCCATTCTCGACTTTGGGTTCCCCATTATTGGCTTTTCTGTCCCCTCCTGCCTTCTCATCCTTGCCCCTGCGTTGGAATGCCCATTTAGTCTTGTTTTGTTGTATAGGCCTGTCTAATCTTTGGCTGAAGGGTGAACATCTGGAGTGACTTCAGTACTGAGTTAAAAGGGTGTCCAGGGAGCCATACTCTCAGGATTTCTTCAGTCTGTGTCAGACCAGTAAGTCTGGTCTTTTTTGTGTGTGGGTTAGAATTTTGTTCTACATTTTTCACCCTCTATTGTGATCCCTGGTGGGGTAGTGTTGAAGTGCTATGGCTGCGAACCGAAGGATTGGCAGTTCGAATCCGCCAGGCATTCCTTGGAGACTCTGTGGGGCAGTTCTGCTCTGTCCTGTAGGGTCGCTATGAGTCAGAATCAACTCGATGGCAATGAGTTTGGTTTTTTGTGGTTTTATTGTTATCCCTGTCAGAGCAGTTGGTGGTGGTAGGGAAGGGAGTAAGATGCTCTCAACCTCTGCATCTCTCCCTCCAAGGACATCTAGTGAAAGAGCATGGAGCCCGATCCATTCCAGGCCCTGCTGCTCTCGGCTGCACGGGAGGCAGACAGCACCCCAGCCTCTGCTAGTCCATCTCCAAGGCTTCTCCCAACCCCTTCTGAAAAAAACTCATCCCCCCCTTCAGTCAAAGAACACAAGCTTTCATGCATATTGACTCAGGGAAAGACCCCCAGGAAGTCACCAACACAGCAGCTCCACAAATAGCAAGACTCCAAATCCCAGTTTGGGTTCACCTGGGACACCTGTTGTCTTTGTACTCACAGGACCTAGCCACGGCCTAGCATGGTGGAGATCATAGTAAAGTTTGTGGAGCATGGATTCCTTCAAATGTATCCTCCAATTTCATCTTCACCCGACCCTGAGAGAATAAGGAAGAAGCGGCAGGAGAAGGCTGAGCCACTCACCTGAGGTTACCCAGCCGGTAAGCAGAGGAGCAGGGATACGAAGACACCACTTTCAAATGTTCTACCATCACGCTCTGCTGCCTTCCCCTGGTTGGATGAACAAATGGTGCCTCTGAGATGCAGTTTCCTCATCTGTAAAATGGGTTTGTTCTGATGTTTTGCATGAGTCAATGTTTGTAGAGAGCTTCACAGTACTCTGTAGTGGTAGGTCTTTTTCTTCCTTAAGTTTCCTCCAGTCATATAAGTGTGTGGAATGTGGAAGGAGATGCATATTGAGCAAGAAAACATTCATGAGAGTAAAATGTATGAAATTATCCCCTCTGCTCCTAGCCTGTCTCCTTTGAATGCACTTTAGTGTTCTTTTTCACTGCCCACCACCCTCTGCTGCCCAGACATCTGTGTATCCTTCCCCTCGTCATAGAAGGAAACACTAAGATGTTAACTCTCCTACAGCATTGGAAAATTATGCTATTTATCCTCTCTGGAGTATTTGCATTTTTTAAAAGGCCGTAGGGAGAAGAACGCTTGATCTAAAAGGCGTAATTACTTGTGGGACACCAAGTACAGAGGCATTTGGAGCTCTGTCATTTGATGACGACCTATCATAAAGTTAACCCCAGAGCAGTCCTAAGCCCAAGGTATCACTGACCAAGAACTAGTGATGGGGCTCATTCGTCAGAAGTGCAAGTACAGATGGAAATGAGGGTAGAAGAAGGGCTGACTCCGTTTTCCTGTCACCCCCACTACCACTAAAGACTCCAGTAAGGAAGGGTAAAGTGGGACCAACCCTGGGCTATTAAACAGAAGACTTGAATTCAAGTTCTCCATGTGAGCCCAGTCACTGTTCCAGCTGAGCAGTCTCTCCAGGCAGTTTCCCAAGAACATCTCACATCCAACATGGCCACAGTGAGGCTTATCTACCTCACCCTGTCACCACCTGAGTTGTTCCCCTTGCAGCAGGAGCACTCCCTCACCTGATCTGGAAATCCTTTCATCATCACTGGCTCCTCCCTACCCTTTGTCTCCACAGCTCCCACCCATAATGTCTCTTTCAAAGATGTCATTCAGTCATTCATTCAGTCAGCAAACATTCAACACGACTTGACCATAGTGGTAAACCAGACCAATGTGACCCTGCCGTCGTGACACTTGCACCCCTTAGCTTTTGCTCCTGTCCAGGCCTCCCCATGACTTGCCTGGACTATCACTATTCTTGACCACCTGGTCTTCTCACTGTCACTCATTCTCCCTTCCTTCTAATCTGTCCCCACACAGCTGCCAGAGGAGTTTTTCTAAAGAACTGCTTTGATCCTATTCCTTCCTTCCTTCCTCTTAGCCCTGACCTTATCACCTGTAAAAATTCAGAGGAGTAAACTACCTCACAGAGTTGAGGAGAGGATAAAGGAGAACTGAGTCAGATCCATGGCACTTAACAACAATGACAGCAAGTGAAAACTCTAGCTACACAATAAGCATTCAAGAACGATTTGTGGAATTGATCTGGCTTGTTTGGCCAGGTTAGCTGGCTACTAGTAACCAAGGGCTTGCTAGGTTCCGGGTGCCGAGCCAGGCATTTTATATAGATTGTCCTTTTTTTTGTTCCTCAGCAACCGTGTAAGGAAGGTTCTTTTATTATACCCATTTTGTAATTGAGGAAACTGTGACCCGAAAAGTTGAAGTGACCTGTCTATGGGTCCTTGAAGAGAAAAAGGCTGAGCTAAGATTCAAATCCAGGCCCTTCTGGTTTCAAAGTCTAGCTGTGATGCCATCGAGCCTCTCTCAGTGGCTTCCTTCTCTGTCAATATAATGTTGAGGGTCATCCTCTCCTCACAGAAATGTTTGGAGAATCAAATGAGTTATAAACCCAAAATGGCAGGCCTGGGAAGGGTCTTGAAGAGCACCGTGTCTAACCTCTTCATTTTATAGATGAGGAAACTAAGGTTCAGAGAGACAACTTAGCCAAACCCCAGCAGCTGATAAAAGAACCTGAAACCACAGGGTTCCTAATACCCCCTCCAGCGTTCTTTGTGGTTTTATTTGTTTTATTGTGAAAAATAGCATGCGTACAGAAAATAAAAAATATATGCACAGCTTAATGAAATACTAAAAATGAATGCCCTCGTAACTATCAGCCAAGTCAAGAAATAGAACATTCCAGTATCACAGAAACCCTCTCTCATGCTTCTTTCTCTTCCTTCCTACAAAAAGTAGCCACTATCCTGACTTTTATAATTTACTTGCTTTTTATTATAATTTCACCACCTAAGTATGCATCCCTAAACACCATGGTTTAGTTTCTCCTGATTTTGAACTCTGTAATATAATATCACAATATATACTCTTTCGTGACTGTAGTTCATTCATTTTCACTGCTGCATTGTGTTCCACTGTGTAGATCTGCCACAATTTGTTTATAAATTTACCAGTATTTACTGATCCATCCTGTAGTTGAGGTAGTTTGGATAGTCTCAGGTTTGGAGCTACTATGGGTAATGTTTCTCTGCTATTATATAATAAATATACCTCCATCGTACCACACTGCTACCTGAGTGGTAACGGTTCTGCAGCCATGGTCTGTTTCCTGTAATAAAACACACTCGGATGAAGGAGGAAAGGACAATAATGCAGTTGGCCAAAGCCCTACTGGTGATGCTTCCAGCTGCAGCCCAAACTCTTTAAAGGGTCCCCTGGCCTCTCTTCCCTGAGGCCTCTTCCATGCCTCCCTCCCAGCCTTGCTGTGCCTTTGACCCCAGCTATCACTTCTTTGTGAGATCTTCCCACTGACTTCGACTTTGCCCCTGCTTCTAGCTACAGCCTCTGACCTCCCTTTCAGTTCCTTTCTTCTTTTGTTGGTTGACTGGGTTTGGGACTGAACACTGATCTATTCTTTAATGTCCCCTGGACTCAGCCATAACATCTCAGACCAAAACTCCCTAACAATGGCCCTTCTTGCAAGGGGAGGTTTCTTGAAATATTTTCTCTCCACCTACCAGGAAATCCATTGATTCTAGAGAATGGCCACCCCAAGAATGGCGGGAGGCTGAAGGCAGGAACACAAGTCATCATGGAGCAGGAGAGGTGGATGGCATATGCAGTAGAAGCAGGGACACAAGTGCACACAGCTGCAACAGCATCTCCCAGTGACAAAGTTACAAGAGAAAGGAAAGAATGTGTCAACCACCACAGAGCTGAGGTAAAGGCTGCCCAGTCCTCAAGATGGGTCACTTCCTAAACTTCCAGGGCTGTGACTACGGTTGTTTTTCTGTCAAGCTTGTTTTCATTGCTACAATAGTATCCTGAGATGTACTGGATTACCTTTCTTTAAATAACAACATCCTCTTATTATGAATTCTGTGTTTCGTTTGGACCCGTCTTCATAGTGTTTGTATTACTCTGTACAACTCGTTCTTGGAAACTGTGGAAATAGCAATATTGAAGTGGATAGAATTCCTTTTTTAATTTAATTTTATTTTCATGGAAATCCTACTGCTTTGATATTGAAATCTGATGACAAATTTGTGGTTAACCCCACCTATTAGTATTCTGAAGCCAGGAATTGAATATTTTTTCTGTGGGGATTTCAACAGTCAATACGCATTCTGTGTTGTTCAAAGTCCTCCCACAGAAAAATTCTGAGAAGGTGGTGGGCGGGGGTATAGGATAGTTGAGAGCCAAAATGCTTAGAGTTTTGGCAAATACAAAAACTTTTAGAAGAACCGTGAGCTTTCAAATCATACCACAGTCTTATCTCCCAACCCATAACGTAATGGGGATGGGAGTATCAAGGCTCAATCAGGGAAGCAGAGCCACCATGAGTGGTACAGAAAAGCACAGGTTTATTCCAGGCATTAAACCTCGAGCAATGCTGTGAGCTGGTGAAGATGTCGACGCAAGGCTGTTACCTCTGGTGGGGTCAGCCCCGAAGTCGCTGTAGGCTGGCAGACCTGGATGGTGGGGTCAGCCCCGAAGTCGCTGTAGGCTGACAGACCTGACTGGTGGGGTCAGCCCCGAAGTCGCTGTAGGCTGGCAGACCTGGCTGGTGGGGGTCAGCCCCGAAGTCACTGTAGGCTGACAGACCTGACTGGTGGGGTCAGCCCCGAAGTCGCTGTAGGCTGACAGACCTGACTGGTGGGGTCAGCCCCGAAGTCGCTGTAGGCTGACAGACCTGGCTGGTGGGGTCAGCCCCGAAGTCGCTGTAGGCTGGCAGACCTGACTGGTGGGGGTCAGCCCCGAAGTCGCTGTAGGCTGACAGACCTGGCTGGTGGGGTCAGCCCCGAAGTCGCTGTAGCTGACAGACCTGGCTGGTGGGGTCAGCCCCGAAGTCGCTGTAGGCTGACAGACCTGGCTGGTGGGGTCAGCCCCGAAGTTGCTGTAGGCCGACAGACCTGGAAGTTTGGAAGAAAAGTGGAGGAGAATGAGGCCTAACTGGACCCTATGAAGACAAACAGGAAGACACAAACCTATAAAGACAAACTGGGATCCATGAGGACAAACTGAAGTCCAGGAGGACAAACTGCAGCTCACATCTGTCTCCCACCACCTCCGACCTGGGTGACCTGTGAAGAAGCTGGGGCCCCTCATGATGGAGGTACTCACACCAGGCCAGGACTCAGAGAAGCTGCGGGAGAGCCAGAGAAGTGGAGGAGCTGCAGGCCCAGCAGCTTCCCTGTGCCAACCAGGTAGGCCTACAGAGCAGTGACAAGCACGCCGCAGCAGCACCTGGTGCCCTGAGCTGACCTTCAGCGCGTGATGGCTGCTGCTTCACTACCGCCTTCCAAATCTCATGCAAATTTCTCTTACGCCCATCCTAGCCCAGAACCACTGGAACATGCTTGCTGCTAATGAAAAGGTTGGAGGTGCTAGTCCACCCAGAGGCGCCTTGGAAGAAAGGCCTGGTAATCTACTGAACAATCAGCCATTGAAAACTCTGTGGAGCAGAGTTCATCTCTGACACGTATGGGGTCACCATGAGTCAGAATCCACTCCACAGCAACTGATTTTAGAAGGAAGGGAATTCTGCGGAATGTAGTCCTAGTAGCTAAGTTTTCTATTTTTAATACACTTTCCCCCTTTCTGTGTGACCTGAGGGGCCCTGAGTGAATTTTCTCATGTGGGAATTATGCTGGTACGGTTGCATCTCTCCTCATCCCTGTAATCCATGTGGAAAAGACGCCTATTTTCTCATCTTCTCTTCAGTCCAGGGTAAATTTCTCTGCCTAGGAAGAACTCCCCAGAGTATGACCTTGGTTCATTTGTCAAGGTCGTGTAAGGAGCTGATTAACGGGGCAATAGTGGTTCAGTGCTAGAATTCTCATCTTCCATGCAAGAGACCTGGGTTCGGTTCGTAGCCAGTTCACCTCAAGTGCAGCCACTGCCCATCTGTGATTGGAGGCTTGCACGTTGCTATGATGCTGGACAGGTTTCAGTGGAGCTTCCAGACTAAGATAGACTAGGAAGGAAGGCTTGCTGATCTACTTCAGAAAGCCAGCCATTGAAAACCCTATGAATCACGATAGTCCAATCCCATGTGCATGGGGTCACCATGAGTTGGTGGCCGACTCTATAGTGGCCAACGACAGTAACAAGAGCACAGAGTTCAGAGCCAGATGTGAACTACCACTGCATTAGTCACTGGCTGAGTGACTTCAGGTAAGTTACAAGTAAGTTGGGCTATTATTATTATTATTTGTATCAGTCGGTTAGTTGTTGTGTAATAAATTAACCCAAAACTCTGGCTTAAACAAGTATTAATTCTTGCTCTCTGAGGGTTGGCTGTGAGTCTGCTGATCTTGCCGAGGTCGCTGGGCAGCTCAGCTGAATCCTGAAGGTCCAGCTGGACTTGGCTCCACACTGACGTAGAGCTCAGATCTGCTCCACGTTGTTGTTAGGAGGCGGAAGATGCCCAAGACAAGCTCTTCTTGAGGTAATGGTAGGGATGCAAGAGAGCCGAGCGGCCTCAGGGACTGCCTCTTAAGACCTAGGCTCAGATCTGCCATACCACCGCTTCTACCCTCATTCCACTGGCCAAGGCACAAGTCAAGGTCATGGAAGTACAAATATACATGGAAAATATAGATGGCAGAGGGTGTGGACAGATGGAGGGGGAGAATTGGGGAATAGTCTATAATATTTAACAATATTATTAGTATTGAAAAACAAATAACTATCCTCAGGTTCTCCTTTAAATACATTTCTAGGTCTCAGAAGTTTAAGTTTCATAAGAAATGAAGTGATTAGATATTTCAGATTTGGATTACTGATAAAGCAGACAGCACTCTGTCATGGATTGAATTATGTCTCCCCAAAAATGTGTGTATCAATTTGGCTGGGCCATGATTCTCAGTATTTGTGATTGTAATTTTATGTTAAAGAGGATTAGGGTGGGATTGTAACACCCTTACTAAGGTCACATCCCTGATCCAAAGTAAGGGGAGTTTCCCTGGGGTGTGGCCTGCACCACCTTCTATCTTACAAGAGATAAAAGGAAAGGGAAGCAAGTAGATAGTTGGGGGACCTCACACCACCAAGAAGGCAGTGCTGGGAGCAGAGTTCATCCTTTGGACACAGGGTCCCTGAGCGGAGAAGCTCCTAGCCAAGGGGAAGATTGATGAGGGCCGACAAAGAAAGCCTTCCCCTGAAGTTGACACCCTGAATGTGGAATTTTAGCTTACGTTACTGTGAAGAAATAAACTTCTCTTTGTTAAAGAGAACTCCCAACTCCTCACAACTCCCTTATACCAGGGTTCTGAATACCATGGAAGTTTAGGAGATGTTTTGGTTCATTATTCATGCATAAAATCCCCGAAAAACTTAGAAATTTAGAGCAAAACAGTTTAGTGTTTCTCACAAACCTATGTGGGTTGACCAGGTGTTCTCATGCTTCTCTTGTGTTGGCTAGACTTCTGAGATGGCTGAGAAGTTCAAAATGGCTTCATTCACATGGCTGACAGCTGTTGTTGGCTGGCACCAGGAGCTCAGCTAAGACTGTTGGCTAGGGGCTTCAGTTCTCCTTCATTTGGGCCTTTCGGGTGGCTAATTGGGGCTCTTGTCAGTATGGCAGCTGGATTCCAACAAGGAGTGTTCCAACAAGTGAAGGCGGAAGCTGCAGTTTTCTTACGTAGAGTATTTGTGTTGTGTTTTATTGGTTAAAGCCAGTTACATAGCCAGCCTGGATTTAAAGGTAGGGAAAATAGACTCCACCTCTAGATGGAGGAGAGGCAAGGACACATTGCATAAGAGCATACAGAATGGGAGATATAATTGTGAACATCTTCAGCAGAGCAAAGAACACGAGACAGAAGCAGCTATGTAGATAGCTGACTTCTACATGATTAGATATACACGGTAAAGTGTCAGACTCAGTATCCCCTGAGGAGGGTTCAGTGAGTAGCTAAGAACTAAATTCTTTTTAAAGAATTTGACTCATTACTTGGAAGGTGGTTGAATATATCCTTCCTGTAAAAATTCTTTCAGTCTCTTTAATTCCTCACACTCTTTAATTTTGGGCCAGTATATAACTGATCCTGAGGAAAGTAATCATCAAAGTTTCTGTCAAAGTAAGTTTCCAGGCTCTGGGTCATGAGACCCTGACCACAACTGCTTGAGCCAGGAACCTGGGATAGAGAAGCTGGACCTAAAGGAGACCAGAGGTGAATGAGAAGACCTAATCTGGAAATTCTGTCTAATAGGACCACTTCTTATTAAGTGGTGATTCAACAACACATTCAGATCCATACCCCTGGAAAATTTTAATGCAAAATAAATGGACAAAGGGATGAAAAAGTAGAAAGCTGATGGTGATAAAGCAAACAGGGACAGAAGCAGAGGCAAAAAGAAGCTGAGTCATGACGGTGACGGTCAACGGAGTAGGAATAAATGGACTTCAGTTCTGGCAGAACAAGATGTTTGAGATGTAAGAGCATCTGTTGGATTAATGGTGAACACATTGCAGTTTCTATTTTGAGTCTCCTAGTATTCATCCTAGTATTCATCCTTGCTTATGCTCCTGCCCCACTGGCTTTCTTTGTATTCCCGAAACTTTCCAAACTTCTTCCTACCGAAGGGCTTTGTACCAGCTGTTCCTTGTGCCTACAAGACTTACCCCCAGACCTTCTCAAAGCTGGAGCCTTCTGAGTTTTCCAGGCTTCGTTACAATGTCACCTGCTCAGAGGTCTTTCTGGACAGTGCAATCTGAAGTAGCCTCGTACCCTCTTCTCTTTTCTTTCTCTACTACATCACTGAATTCTCTTCATACTACTTACTATCATCTGAAATTTTCCTGTGTATTATCTATCAGGCCTCATTTGAGTAGAAGCTCCACGCAAGCAGGAAGCTTATCTGTTTTGTTCACCACTAAGGTCCCTGGAGCCTTGAACACAGCCTGGTACCTGGTAGGTGCTCCATAAGCGTTTATTGAATGGATGACACACTGCACTTGCTGAGGCTACTTTCTGTATCTTCTCTCTTACCCCGTATATCTTTACAATGAATCCTCATTTTCAAAGTTCACCTGAGCATTTCCCTCCATCTTTTGCTAATTGAAAGAGCTTCACACCACCGAGTGAGGGCCCTGAAAACCTTGTGGTAGAAGACTTTGTGTTGAGGGACCCACATCCCCATGGCCAGGTGGCCAAAGTCATAGGAGAATGTGAGGAAGCCCTGATGAGTATTTAACTTCATTATCAATATTTAAGTTCAAAAATAAAACAGAAACTATTCCCAAAGTAAAGACAAAGCTGAGGACATTTTTCTCCCTTTTAACTAAAAATATTGAATACTTTTCATTTACACCCAAGGAGGAAATTCAGGATGACTCAAGTAATGTCTGCTCATTGGAAACTTTCAAGGATCTTCCTTTTCTCAACAGCCTGTCCCTTGCCACCCCCATCCCAACCCCACAAACAAACATTTTAAGGTGCTGCTTACAAATGTGTTTGGGTCTGCAGATGCTATGCCAGAGTTGTGTGCCTATTTTTCTGTGTCTGGTCCTCTAAGCAAACATTCAACGCCCATGGCATTTTAGCCACTGAGTTCTATAGTCAGAGTGTCTGAGGTCAAAAACTTTTCAATGCCCTCAAAAATGCTGACACCGGAAAAAAAAATGATATTGTCTCTCAAAATAAGGAGATACAAAAATATAATTCAGTAAATGTTTAAATTAAATGCATGTTGAAACTTACATAATGTTGACTAGTCAACTTCCATGTATACACTTCTCAGTGGGATTGAAGTGCATTTTAATATGTCTGGGGTGGTGAGATGCGGAACATCTTAAAATGGCTCTCACACTATTTGGCGTCGCTAAGTCATGGTGTCCCTAATCATGTATTCATCTGTACGTGAATTCATCTCTATGGGAAATCCTTGCCATGCTGACAAGATCTAGAGGACTATAGGAGTAAACTGGTGTGTACATGATTTTTGAGGTAGGGTTTAGTGTGTGATCTGTGAACCGGATTCCAGATTCCCTAAGACAGAACCAGTCTCAAGTGTGTTGTGCCCCATTTTGCCCACAAGTACACTTGTCCTTGTCAGAGCATATGTTCTTACTTTGGTTTAGAAAATATGATTAAGTATGGCAGCCACACCTTAGGGTGTGACTGGGAGAAGAGAAAGGGAAGTAAAGGGGGGCTCAGGGTCAAGGTCCCCTGCAGGCTTATGGTGACTGCCCCCAAGCTCCCTCTCCTCTCCTACCCTCCTGCCTCCATGTTTAAGGACTCATCAAGGGAGCCTTCTGGAAGTCTTGGGAACTAGATTAGGCAGATGAGTAAGGAAGGAGACTTGGGAGAGAGTTGTGAGGCAGGTTAAAAATTCCCTTATATAACCCTAGAGAAATAAGAGCCTTCACACGAACAGATATATGCACACCCATGTTTATTGCAGCTCTGTTTACAATAGCAAAAAGCTGGAAGCAACCAAGGTGTCCATCAACGGATGAATGGGTAAATAAATTGTGGTATATTCACACAATGGAATACTACTCATCGATAAAGAACAGTGACAAATCTGTGAAACATTTCATAACATGGAGGAACCTGGAAGGCATTATGCTGAGTGAAATTAGTCAGAGGCTAAAGGACAAATATTGTATAAGACCACTATTATAAGATCTTGAGAAATAGTATAAACTGAGAAGAACACATACTTTTGTGGTTACGAGGAGAGGAGGGAGGGAGGGTGGGAGAGGGTTTTTTACTGATTAGTTAGTAGATAAGAACTACTTTAGGTGAAGGGAAGGACAATACTCAGTACATGGAAGGTCAGCTCACCTGGACTGGACCAAAACCAAAAAAATTTCCGGGATAAACTGAATGCTTCAAAGGTCAGCGGAGCAAGGGCGGGGGTTTGGGGACTATGGTTTAAGGGGACTTCTAAGTCAATTGGCAAAATAATTCTATTATGAAAACATTCTGCATCCCACTTTGAAATGAGGCGTCTGGGGTCTTAAATGCTAACAAGTGACCATCTAAGATGCATCAATGGGTCTCAACCCACCTGGATCAAAGGAGAATGAAGAACACCAAGGTCACAAGATAACTATGAGCCCAAGAGACAGAAAGGGCCACATGAACCAGAGACTTACATCATCCCGAGACCAGAAGAACTAGTTGGTGCCCGGCCACAATCGATGACTGCCGTAACAGGGAGCACAACAGAGAACCCCTGAGGGAGCAGGAGATCAGTGGGATGCAGACCCCAAATTCTCACAAAAAGACCATGCTTAATGGTCTGACTGAGACTAGAGGAATCCCAGTGGTCATGGTCCCCAAACCTTCTGTTGGCCCAGGACAGGAACCATTCCCAAAGACAACTCATCAGACATGGAAGGGACTGGACAGTGGGTAGGAGAGAGATGCTGACGAAGAGTGAGCTACTTGTATCAGGTGGACACTTGAGACTGTGTTGGCATCTTCTGTCTGGAGCGGGAATGGGAGGGTAGAGAGAGTTGGAAGCTGGCAAAATTGTCATGAAAGGAGAGACTGGAAGGGCTGGCTCATTAGGGGGAGAGTAAGTGGAAGTATGGAGTAAGGTGTATATAAACATATATGACAGACTGACTTGATTTGTAAACATTCACTTGAAGCTCAATAAAAATTAAAAAAAAAATTCCCTTATATAATTAAATGGTGGGGAAGAGGGTTGGTTACTTAACAGAGAAAAATCATATGAGTCCCTCAGAGATGAGTTTTGGATTTCCGTTATTTGTGTCATGGATATAATCTTCCACATAAAGTTATTCCTTGAAATTCCGTGTCAAATGTTAACTTCCTTCCTCCACATTGGAGATCCAGTGTCTGGGCTTGTTCAAAGCATCTTCAATATGTGATTAATATCGTGCAGGCAATCGAAGAATGTAGGGATTTGTAACAAACCTAAAAACAGCTTAAAATCAACGGTTGGTGTAAATAAAGAGCTTTGCGGTTGTCATGTTTCCAGTTTTCTCACTGTTCTTCTTTCCAGACCATCCCACAGGGAAGAGAAGTCATTCTCTTTTTAGAGACCTCCAGAGAAGTGGATTCTGCTTTCTCCCTTCATAGTCTATTCTAGTATCAACAAGTCCTTGACCCTGGCAAGTCCTCCTTGGAATCTAACTAAATTCCGCCATTTCTGAAGCTTGGCCACCCAGCCATGGGAGCCAGAGCTCCCTTCTACCATCTTTGATATAATCTTCCTCAGGCCTTCAGGATGGTCAGTAAGCCTTTGGAGCCCTGAAAATCCTAATTTCCCCAGCCTCCTCCAGTGTTCAGAGAGTCTGGTCATGAAACTCAGTGTTGAACTTGCCCCTCACTGAAGTAATCTCACCACTCACCAGAGAGGAGGGAAACCAGCTCCAAGAAGCAATGGGAGCCTAGCTAAGTTTAGAGGGTGAGTGGTACATGAGCAATTGGTCTAGGTCCCCACTCAGGCCTGCCTGCACACACTCCTGGGCCTGCGAGTTGTGTCGACAGCGCCCCAGCACCCCGTTCTCTGAGGCAAGAGATTGATCCTTCGCCCAACTGCAGAGCAACCTTGTGGCTTTCAAGGAATAGAGGCCAGAAGTGTCAAGGAAGCATGGCCTCATCCAAGAGGAAAAGGAAGCTCAAAAGCTAGGTCAGGGGGTGAGAAAGTGCTGTGTAATAGGATGCATCTGGCCCTCACGTTTCTGAGGTAGGAAAGGAAATCAAATCTTGGTGGCCTTCTGTATGTTGCTGGGCTCCTGAGATTTTTCCCACACATCTCTGTCCAGACTGAGGTTCAAAAGTGATTTAAGACTGTCCTCCAACTCCTGTCATGACTCCAAGATAAGGGCTACACAAGAAAGAGAATGGAAAGGCTAACTAGGAAGGTACTATACAACCCCAGGTGTACTATTCACATAGGAAGGCAGGACTCTGAAAACAAAGATTTGTGGGTAAAAGCTATGTGGGGGTGGACCCCTGTACTGGGAAATTGTCTCCATTTTTATGCACAGTTTAGAAGCTTACAAATTGCCCCAAGACCTGGGTGCAGGGTGTCCTCCAGAATAAAATTTGAGCTCAAGTACACAGCTATAGGTGGAAAGAGCATGGGTCTTGAAGTGAGAAGCTGGCTTCCACCCAAGCTCTGTTCACTAGAGAGCCACTTGGAGTCTTAGGGTTTTCTAGGCTAGATCATTAGTTTCCACTGAGAACTTCCATTTAGTGCCAAAAAATTGCACTAACCCTCGCATGTGGCATAGCGTCTTCTGTAGGGAGTTAAGTTCTAAAGTTAAATAAAAGCAAACTAGTGCTCATATAGTCAGAATTGATTCAACAGCAATAGATATTGCTCATATGGAGCCCTGGTGGCACAGTGGTTAAGTACTCAGCACTAACCAAAATGTCGGCAGTTCAAACCCACGAGCCGCTCCATGGGCGAAAGATGTGGCAGTCTGCTTCCATAATGATTACAACCTTGAAAACCCTATGGGGCAGCTCTACTCTGTCCAATAGGGTCATTATGAGTTGGAATCAACTCGATGATAATGGATTTTTTGGTTTTATTGCTCATGTAAAGAGCCCTGATGGCACAGTTGTTAAGAGCTTGGCTGCTAACCAAAAGATCAGCAGCTCAAATCCACCAGCCACTCCTTGGAAACCCTCCGGGGCAGTTCTACTCCGTCCTATAGGGTCACTATGAGTTGGAATAGACTTCACAGCAACGGGTTTGGTTTGGTTTATTGCTCATATAAGAAGCCCTGGTGGCAGAACTATTAAGTGCTCAGCGGCTAACAAAAAAGTTGGTGGTTATAGCCCACCAGTGGCTCTGCAGGAGGAAGGCCTGGCAATTTGCTCCCATAAAGATTAAAAAAATATATATATGGAGCAGTTCTACTCTGTCCCATGGAGTCACTGTGAGTTGAAATCAACTTGACAGCAACTAACAACAACCATTGCTCATATAAAAATTCTCCCTTAAAATCCCATAAATTACTCACAGAGATACACTGTATTTTAACAAACATTTGTAAGAGCTGAGACCCACTGAGGGGCAGCAGTCGTATCTACCGTGGGATGCTTAGCCCAGGGTATCTCCTCACTGAGAGAAATGGTGGCCAAATTGCCAGAGCTATTAAATGGTTGTGAATTTAACTTTTCTTTTCTGTTTTTGAGTTAGTTTGTTAAGCCCATATAGTCAAATCTGCATAGTTCTACTTGCATATGATGTCACTCTATCCTAAATGTATTCCTTAATAATCACTGATTAAAAAATACACTACGAGGGGAGTCGGGTCCAAGATGGTGGAATAGACAGACACATCCGGTGAGCCCTCTTTACAACAAAGACCAGAAAAAACAAGTGAAACGAGCATATTTGTAACAACCTGTGAGCCCCGAGCTTGAAAAGCAAGCTTAGAAAATGAACTGAAGGGTGGGGGGAGGAAGAGGCCGTTCAGAAGCGGAGAGGAGTTACCAGACCTGAATTGCAGGGAGCCTTCAGACACCATTCCCTGAGCGGCGGCGGGCTGCTCCTAGCCTTAGGCTACAGTTTTCTCAGGGAACTGGGGAGAAGCAGCCAGCCACGCCGCCCACTCACACCTCCGGAAGCTGAGGAGAACGGCGCTCTTGGCAAAAGCTAAGTACTTGCATATATTTTACCGCGCCCCTCCCCACCCCCAACCCAGCTTTAGCAGATGAATCCCTAGGCCTGAGATAGACCCTGGTGAGCACCTAGAGCCATCCTCCCAGCCTTGGGGAAGGAAAAAATTTATAATTGGGGGGAAAAGATAATTTGCTAGCTCCATTAACCAGGGCAGCTCAGGACAGAAGCGGCTCCTGTCCAGGCATAAACCGTCTGTGGATATTGAGCACCTTTCCCTTCTGCATGGACTTGTGTGGGCCTATTTTGGGAGAATAGACCCTTGTTAGCAAACTCCAACCATTTCAGCTGTGCGGTGGAGAGGTGGGTGTTTGATGTTTGACATTGCTTTGCCTATTAAACAAGGTCCTCACCTACCCACATCAGGGACCTAAGGACTGGTAGCTCCACTCAGGTCACCCAGTCGTCACCCGCGACAGGGGTCCACAGATAACTGGTACCTCCCAGTCCTTACAACCAAACACTTTGGGTGCCCAAGGTCCCTCTGCAGAACCCACCCACCTGCACACTCTAGGTAACAGGGATGCGTTTTCCTCAGAGACACTCGGGTTGGTTCTCTGCCCCCTGCCTTGTTCAGAGCATGACCCCCTGCTGCAATCAGATACCGGTATATACACCAATCACCCCTGCCCCTCTAAGACTGTAGGACAGAGCCTGTACCACACACTTGATGATCAGCGACCTGGAAACCTGAGCTGAATTCATACAAGAAAACTGAATGGACTCTTAGACTGATATACTGGATAGCAGCTCTAGCCAGCTGGGGACAGGACATCAGAGCTCCAAAGGCAAAAATAATCAAGCTAGCTCACTCAAGCAACCAATAGGGGTATACCAAAACAAAACAAAGCAAGAAGCTACGACACAGCAAGCAAGCATAAACTAATACAATAACTTACAGATGGCTCGGAGACAACAGTCTATATCAAGTCACATAAAGAAACAGACCATGATCACCTCAACAGGCTCTCAAAACAAAGAATCCAGGGATCTTTTAGATGAAAGTGCATTCCTGGAATTACCAGATGCAGAATACAAAAGTTTAGTATACAGAACCCTTCAAGACATCAGGAAGGAAATGAGGCAATATACAGAACAAGCCAAGGAACACACAGATAAAGCAACTGAAGAAATCAGAAAGATTATTCAGGAACATAATGAAAAGTTTAATGAGCTGGAAAAATCCATAGACAGACAGCAATCAGAAATTCAGAAGATTAACAATAAAATCACAGAATTAGACAACTCAATAGAAAGTCAGAGGAGCAGAATTGAACTGAGCAAGTAGAAGCTAGAACTTCTGAACTCGAAGATAAACCACTTGGCACAAATATATTTGAAGAAAAATCAGATAAAAGAATTAAAAAAAAATGAAGAAACCTTAAGAATCATGTGGGACTCTATCAAGAGAAATAACCCACGAGTGATTGGAGTACCAGAACAGGGAGGGATAACAGAAAATACAGAGAGAATTGTTGAAGTTTTGTTGGCAGAAAGATTATAAAAAACAAAAAACAGCCTCAAAACAGGGTAACAGTGATGTTATTATATAAAAGAAGACAACATTAAAATAATAAAGAGGGACTAAGAAATGTAATCATACGGCTTCCATATGGAGAGAAAGATACGGTGATACAAAGAAATAAAACACAATAAAAGCTATTTAAAAAAAAAAAAAGACCAAAATGGATGTCAGAAGAAACTCTGAAACTTGCTCTTGAATGTTGAATAGGTAAAGCAAAAGGAATGATGACGTAAAAAAAAAAACTGAACAGAAGATTTCAAAGGGCAGCTCAAGAAGACAAAGTGAAGAATTGTAGTGACATGTGCAAAGAGTTGGAGATAGAAAACCAAAAGGGAAGAACAGGCTTGGCATTTCTCAAGCTGAAAGAACTGGAGAAGAAGTTCAAAAGCCTCGAGTTACAATAGTGAAGGATTCTATGGGGAAAATATTAAATGATGCAGGAATCATCAAAAGAAGATGGAAAGAATACACAGAGTCATTATACCAAAAGAATTGGTCGATGTTCAACCATTTCAAGAGGTAGCATATGATCAGGAACCGACGGTGCTGAAGGAAGAAGTCCAGGCTGCTCTGAAGGCATTGGCAAAAAACAAGGCTCCAGGAATTGATGGAATATCAATTGAAATGTTTCAACAAACAGAGGCAGCACTGGAAGTGTTCACCTGTCTATGCCAAGAAATTTGGAAAACAGCTACCTGATCAACCGACTGGAAGAGATTCATATTTATGCCTATTCCCAAGAAAGGTGATCCAACCAAATGTAACAATTATCGAACGGCATCATTAATATCACAAGCAAGTAAAATTTTGCTGAAGATCATTCAAAAGCAGCTGCAGCAGTATATTGGCAGGGAACTGCCAGAAATTCAGTCTGGATTCAGAAGAGGATGTGGAACTGGGGATATCATTGCTGATGTCAGACGGATCCTGGCTGAAAGTAGAGAATACCAGAAAGATGTTTACCTGTGTTTTATTGACTATGCAAAGGTTTCAACTATGTGGATCATAACAAATCATGAATCACACTGTGAAGAATGGGAATTCCAGAACACTTAATTGTGCTCATGAAGAACATTTACATAGATCAAGAGGCAGTTGTTTGGATAGAACAAGGGGATACTGTATGGTTTAAAGTCAGGAAAGGTGTGCGTCAGAGTTGTATCCTTTCACCATACCTATTCAATCTGTATGCTGAACAAATAATTCAAGAAACTGAACTATATGAAGAAGAACCGGACATCAGGATTGGAGGAAGAATCATTAACAACCTGCATTACACAAATGACACAACCTTGCTTGCTGAAATTGAAGAGGACTTGAAGCATCTTACTGATGAAGATCAAAGACCACAGCCTTAAGTATGGATTTTACCTCAACATAAAGAAAGCCAAAATCCTCACAACAGGACCAATAAGCAACATCATGATAAACTGGTTAAGATTGAAGTTGTCAAGGATTTCATTTTACTTGGATCTACAATCAACACTCATGGAAGCCCAGTCAAGAAATCGAAAGACACATTGGGCAAATGTGATGCAAAAGATCTCTTTAAAGTGTTGAAAAGCAAAGATGTCACCTTGAAGACTAAGGTGTACCTGATCCAAGCCATGGTGTTTTCAATCACATCATATTCATGCGAGAGCTGGACAATGAATAAGGAAGACTGAAGAAGAATTGACGCTTTTGAATTGTGGTGTTGGCAAAGAATATTGAATATACCATGTACTGACAGAGGATGAACAAATCTGTCTTGGAAGAAGTACAACCAGAATGCTCCTTAGAAGCAAGACTGGGGAGACTCTGTCTCATGTACTTTGGACATGTTGTCAGGAAGGATCAGTCCTTGGAGACGGACATCATGCTTGGTAAAGTAGAGGGTCAGCGAAAAAGAGGAAGACCCTCAATGAGATGGATTGACACAGTGGCTGCAACAATGGGCTCAAGCATAACAATTGTGAGCGTGGCGCAGGACTGGGCAGTGTTTTGTTCTGTGGTACACAAGATTGCTATGAGTTGGAAGCGACTCGATGGCACCTAAAAACAACAACTGGAGAAGGCTCTAGGTCAGGCTACAGCAGGGCACTGGATGTTGGGAGTTAGCTGCTGGGTGCTGGGCTATGGCTGGAGCTGAAAGAGGATGAGGTGGAAGGAGGAAATACCAGATCTTTGCACTTTCAGTTTCCTGAAGTTTCTTTATTCAGTAAACTTAAGTGAAAAAAAAATGAGTAAATTTAAAAATATGTTAGTACAGATAGATCTGTGAATATGTAACCATGGCAACCGAAGTTTCTCTTCTACATCAAGGTGATTTTGTTTACTTAAGATTCTTTGAATAAAGTCATTAATATACACAATAAAAAATATGATAAGTGTGACTGGAAACTCAGGAAAGTTTTTATATGAATTTGTTTTATTTGTATTTTATTGTAATAGCAACTATGCATATTTGCAAAAAAGATGTACATATGTGGCAAGATATTTGAACTACCCAGATGTAGACTGTGCTAGGTGTAGATGGATTAGCTGGCCCCTGACAATATGCCTGAAAAACTCAAGTGGGAGCCAAGCAAGTGAGATGGTCTCAGCCATCCACGACAGCTTAAAATCTCCATGAGCCTATGTTGTCTAGATATATCAGTGCTTATTAACCCACATGGATACCTTGGCTTTTAACTCACATTTCAAAAAGCTAATTCTGAACAAGAGAGGCTGAACCCCTTTTATTTAACGCCTGGTTCTGATTATACTTTATATGCTGCCTTGTGAGTTTTGGAGTGTTTGTGTACATTCTTACCTGTGGGCCAGAGAACACCTCTGTGACGTAGACAAAATGAGTATGTCCCCCATTTGTCAGATTTGAAAACTAAAACCCCCAAACCCAAAAGGCTTGCCCAAGATGAGAGGTGCTAAATAGTGTTAGAGTGGAGCAGAATCCCAGCAATTCTAATCTGAAGACTGTTTGTTGTTGTTAGGTGCCGTCAGGTTGGTTCAAACTCATAGTGACCCTATCTATGCACAACAGAACCAAACTCTGCCCAGTCCTATGCCATCTTCACAACCCTTCCTATGTTTGAGCCCATTGTTGCAGCCACTGTGTCAATCCATCTCGTTGAGGGTCTTCCTCTTTTTCGCTGACCCTCCACTTTACCAAGCTTGGTGTACTTCTCCAGGGACAGGTCCAAAGTATGTGAGATAAAGTCTTGCCATCATTGCTTCTAAGGAGCATTCTGGCCGTACTTCTTCCAAGACAGATTTATTCACTCTTTTGGCAGTCCATGGCATATTTAATATTGTTTACCAGCACCACAATTCAAAGGCATCAATTCTTTGGCCTTCCTTATTCGTTGTCCAAATTTCCTATGCATATGAGGCAATGGAAAATACCATGGCTTGGGTCAAGTACACTTTAGTCCTCAAAGTAACATCTTGGCTTTTTAACACTTTAAAGAGGTCTTTTGCAGCAGATTTGCCCAATGCAATATGTGTTTGATTTCTTGACTGCTGCTTTCACGGTGTTGATTGTGGATCCAAGTCAAGTGAAATCCTCGACAACTTCAGTATTGTCCCCGTTTATCATAATGTTGTTTATTGGTCCATTGTGAGAATTTTTGTTTTCTTTAAGTTGAGGTGTAATCAGTACTGAAGGCTATGGTCTTTAATCTTCATCATTAAGTGCTTTAAGTCCTCTGTACTTTCAGCAGGCTAGGTTGTGTTATCTGGGTATTGCGTGTTATTAATGAGTCTTCCTCCAATCCTGATACTTCATTCTTCATAAAGTCCAGCTTCTTGGATTATTTGCTCAGCATACAAGTTAAGGATACAACCCTGATAACACATCTTTCCTGATTTTAGACCATGCAGTATTCCCTTGTTCTGTTCGAACAACTGCTTCTTGGTCTAAGTACAGTCTCCTCATGAGCACAATTAAGTGTTCTGGAATTCCCATTCTTCACAACGTCATCCATAATTTGGTATGATCCACACAGTCAAATGTCTTTGCAGAGTGAGTAAAACACAGGTAAACATCTTTCTGGTAATCTCTGCCTTCAGCCAAGATCCATCTGACATCAGCAATAGTATCTCTTATTCCACCTCCTCTTCTGAATCCAGCTTGAATTTCTGGCAGTTGTCTGTCGATATGCAGCTGCAACCATTTTTGGATTATCCTCAGCAAATTTTTATTTGTGTCGATTTTAATGATATTGTTCAATCATTTCCATATTCTGTTGGATCAACTGTCTTTGGAATGGGCACGAATATGGATCTTTTCCAGTCAGTTGTTTCTTAGCATAGACAAGTGAGTGCTTCCAGCATTGCAGCCGTTGGTTGAAACATCTCAACTGGCATTTCTCAATTCCTGTAGCCTCGTTTTTCTCCAATGCCTTCATTGCAGCTTGCATTTCTTCCTTCAGTACCATCGGTTCTTGATCATATGCTCCCTCCCGAAATGGTTGAATGTTGACCAATTCTTTTTGGTACGGTGACTGTGTATTCCTTCCATCTTCTTTTGATGCTTCTTGCTTCTTCTTCAACATTTTTTGCATAGAACCCTTCAATATTGCAACTCGAAGCTTGAATTTTTCCTTCAGTTCTTTCAGCCTAAAAAATGCCAAGCATGTTCTTCCCTTTTGGTTTTCTATCTCCAGCTCTTTGCACATTTCATTGTACTATTTTACTTTGTTTTCTCAAGTCTCTCTTTGAAATCTTCTGTTCGGCTCTTTTACTGTATCATTTCTTCCATTAGTTTTAGCTACTGTATGTTCAAGAGCAGTCTTTGGCCTTGCCGGCCTAGGGGGGATGGTTGTCAGGAGGGATCAGTCCCTGGAGAAGGACATCATGCTTGGTAAAGTAGAGGTTCATCGAAAAAGAGGAAGACCCCCAATGAGATGGACTGACACAGTGGCTGCAACAGTTGACTTAAGCATAATGATTGTGAGGATGGCGCAGGGCAGGGGAGTGTTTCCTTCTGTTGTACATAGGGTCGCTATGAGTTGGAACTGACTCGATGGCACCTAACAACAACAACAATGTTCAAGAGCAGTTTCAGAGTCTCCTCTGATATCCATTTTGGTCTTTTCTTTCTTTCCTCTCTTTTTAGTGACGTCTGGCTATCTTCGTGTATGATGTCCTTGATGTCATCCTATAACTCATCTGGTCTTCAGTCGTTAGTGTTCAATGCTTCAAATCTATTCTTGAGATGGTTCTAAATTCAAGTGGGATGTAGTCAAGGTCATACTTTGGCTCTTATGGAGCTGTTTTAACTTTTTTCAGCTTCAACTTGAACTTGGATATGAGCAATTGCTGGTCTGTTCCACAGCCAGTGCCTGCCCTTGTTCTGACTAATGATATTGATCTACTCCACTATCTCTTCTCACAGATATAGTCGATTTGATTCCTGTGTATTCCATCTGGGTGAGGTTCACATGTGTAGTCACCATATATGTTGTTGAAAAAAACATTTGTAATGAATAAGTCATTGGTCTTGAAAATTCTATCATGCAATCTCCAGAGTTGTTTCTATCAACAAGGCCATGTATTCCAAATACTGATTTTTCTTCTTTGTCTCCAGCTTTTGCATTCCAATCACCAGTAATTATCAATGAATCTGGATTGCATCTTTTGATCAATTTCAGACTGCAGAAGTTGGTAAAAATCTTCAATTTTTCATCCTTGGCATTAGTGGTTGGTGCATAAATTTGCATCATAGTTACACTAACTGGTCTTCCTTGTAAGAGTACGGATATTATCCTATCACTGACAGCATTGTACTTCAGGATAGACCTTAAGATCTTCTTTTTGACAATGAATGAGACACCATTTCTCTTCAGTTTGTCATTCCCAGCATAGCAGACCATATGATTGTCCAATTCAAGATGACCTATACCAGTCCATTTCAAGCTCACTAATGCCTAGATATCAGTCTTTGTGTTCCATTTCATTGTTGAAGACTTCCAGTTTTCCTAGATTTATAATATGTACATTCCACGTTCCAATTATTAATGGATGTTTGCAGGTATTTCTTCTCATCTTGAGTCGCGCCACATCAGCAATATGAAGGTCTCGAAAGCTTGACTCCATCTGAGTCATAAGGTAGACTCTACGTAGAGGAGGCAGCTCTGCCCCAGTCGTCTTTTAAGTGCCTTCCAACCTGATGGGCTCATCTTCCAGCACTATACCACACAATGTTCAGTGCTATTCAGAAGGTTTTCATTGGCCAGTTTTTTTTAGAAGTCACTATGTCCTTCTTAACAGTCTGTCTTAGTCCGGAAGCTCCACTGACACCTGTCCACCATGGGTGACCCTGCTAGTATTCCAAATACTGGTGGTAGCATAGCTTGCAGCATCACAGCAACATGAAAGCCACCACAGTAAAACAAACTGGCAAACAAGTCGCGGGAAGAATGTCTAGATAAAAACAAAAGCAAAACAAGAAAAATTTTAAATATTACTGTGCTTATTTGAAAATGTTTGTATAAAACATGGCAACGGCCTACATGACCATTCAACTTCCCTTCCAGATCTAGAATAGTTCTTTAAAGTTTTGGCCCCTAATTCTTCTAAATGTGTAGTGTTCACTCGACCTTGCTCGCCTGCCCCCCTCTAGTGGCCATTACATAAATAACAGGTTGAAGAGCAACTCTCTTAGGGCAATGGTTGCTTTCTCTTTCACCAATATTTCATTCATTCATACAAACATCACCTACCATGTGCCAGGCTTTACACCAGATGCTAGACATAAGAAACTAACAAGATAGAACACTGCAGTCAAGGATGGTAGACAAACAAGTGAATAGATAATTACAAGTTAGTGAAAGAAGGGTCATGGAGAAGTGTACAGAGAATGCTGAGTGTACAAAGGATACTTGGGCTGGCCTTGGCATTGGGTTAGGGGGAATGAGGGGAAGTGAAGGAACTGGAGAAGCTGGGGATTCAGAAGGGAAGGTAGAGTTCCTAAATTCAAGTAGGAGTAGGAGATAAGAGAAGTCACTGGAAATTCAGGGAGCTGCCAGGATACTTGTTCAAGATGGTGGAAGTCAGCACAGGTTTCAAGGGAGGAGAGCAAGAGCTGGGGTCAGAGAGACTGGTTGGGGCCAGATCACGAAAGGTTTTTTATGTCACACTAGAGCTTGAGCTTATATCCCCTAGGCTAGTGGTCCCCAAATTTTTTCGATCATGTTCCTCATCAATAAAAATATTTGTAGATATACCTCCAATATATGAATATTTATTCATTTATACATTTTATACCTAGGCAGTGTAGTGTAATGATTAAGAGCGTGGGCTCTGGAGCCAGGTGGAATATATTTCAAATCCTGGCTTTCCTACGTTTTAGGGGTGTGATCTTGAGCAAACAACCTCTCTTGTACCTCAGCGTCCTCATCTGTAAACTGAGGATAATAGCAGACTCACCACCTCTGAGGACTGCAGAAAGGGTGAAATTAAGTAATTCATGAGAACTTAGAACAATGCCTGGCACATGATAAATGTGATGTTAACTTGTTGCTGTCAAGTCGATTTTGATTCATAATGACGCTACAGGAGAGGGTATGACTGCCCCATAGGGTTTTCAAGGAGTGGCTGGTGGATTCGAACTGCCAATCTTTTGGTGAGCAGCCGAGCTCTTAACCACCGTGCCACCAGGGCTCCAAATATTATTTTATACAGCTACTATAGGGTTGCTATGAGTTGGAAGCAACTCGATGGCACTGGGTTTGGTTTTTTTGGTTTTACTATTGAGTGCCATTATAAAAGTGGGGTTGGAATTTACACCTTTTTAGGGGCTCCACCTACCCCAGAAAGTATGTTTTGACACAACCTCACTTCAAAATGTCAAGAATTATTTTCTTACTCAAAACTTCTAACTCGAATTGCAGACTACCTCTAACCCCTCACCCTACTTAAACAGTAAATAGCCTTGGCCTCTCCTGATTGTACTTAGACCAAACTCACCTGTGCAAGTAATTCCTGCATTTAACTCAAAGCAGTGAGGTGGGGCCTGGGGTGGGAACTGAGAACCTTCTTTTATAACACGCTTCGAAGTAGTGCTGATGCTGCTGGTCTGAGTACTACACTTTCACATTTTAAAAAGAAAATATAAATATCAAATAAACTACATTTAAAAAATATTATTATTTTTCCGGCACAACTAGATGGTGCCCGGCTACCATCACCAAATACTTTGACAGGGATCACAATAGAGGCTCCCAGACAGAGCTGGAGAAAAAAGGAGAACAAAATTCTAATTCACAAAAAAACACCGGACTTACTGGTCTGACAGAGACTGGAGAAACCATGAGAGTATGGCCCCTGGACACTCTTTTAACTTAGTACTGAAGTCACTCCTGAGGTTCACCCTTCAGCCAAAGATTAGACAGGCCCAAAAAACAAACAATAGTACACGTAGCTCAACCATGTATACCAGACTAAGTGGGCCCACCAGCCCAGGGCCAAGGACGAGAAGGCAGGAGGGCAGAGAAAAGCTGGAGACATGAAAATGAGGAACCCAAGATAAAGAAGTGGAGAGTCCTGACATGTCACAGGGTCACAAAACAGTATGTGTATTAATTGTTTAACGAGAAAATAATTTGCTCTGTAAACCTTCACCTAAGGCATAATAAAAATAAATAAATATTTTTATTTTACTTATTAGGACACAGCACATTTCTGTTATCACTAAAATATATATATATATATATATATATGATGGCATAGTAGTTAAGATTTTGGCTGCTAACCAAAGGGTCAGCAGTTTGAATCCACCAGGGGCTCCTTGGGAACCCTATGGGGTAGTTCTACTCTGTCCTATAGGGCCGCTATGAGTCGGAATCGACTCAACGGCAACACGTTTGGTTTTGTTTTGGTTTATATATATATATATATATATATATATGTGTGTGTGTGTGTGTGTATGTATTTTAACAAAGGTAAATATGGTCTTTTTAATTTTTATAGTGCTTTAAGTGAAAGTTTAAAATCAAGTCAGTCTCTCACACAAAAACTTATTTACACCTTGCTACATACTCCCAGTTGCTCTCCCCCTAATATGACAGCCTGCTCCCTCCCTCCACTCTCTCTTTTCCTGTGGATTTCGTCAGCTTCTAACCACTTCTACCCTCTCAACTCCCCTGAGGCAGGAGATGCCAACAGTCTCAAGTGTCCACCTGATCCAAGAAGCTCACTCCTCACCAGCATCCATCTCCATCCCATTGCCCAATCCAATCCCTGTCTGAAGAGTTGGCTTTGGGAATGGATCCTGTCCTGTGCCAACAGAAGGTCTGAGGGCCATGACCACTGGAGTCCTTCTAGTCTCAGATTAAGTCTGGTCTTTTTACGAGGATTTGGGGTCTGCATCTCACTGCTCTCCTGCTCTCTCAGGGGTTCTCTGTTGTGTTCCCTGTCAGGACAGTCATAGATTGTAGCCGGGCACCATCTAGTTCTTCTGGTCTCAGGATGATGTAGTCTCTGGTTTATGAGGTCCTTGCTGTCTCTTGGGCTCATAATTACCTTGTATCCTTGGTGTTTTCCATTCTCCTTTGGTCCAGGTGGGTTGAGACCAATTGATGCATCTTAGATGGCTGCTTGCTAGTGTTTAAGACCCCAGACTCCACTCTCCAAAGTGGAATGCAGAATGTTTTCTTAATAGATTTTATTATGCCAATTGACTTAGATGTCCTCTGAAACCATGGTCCCCAAACCCCGACCCCTGCTACGCTGGCCTTCGAAGCATTCAGTTTATTCAGCAAACTTCTTTGCTTTTGGTTTAGTCCAGTTGTGCTGACCTCGCCTGTATTGTGTGCTGTCTTTCCCTTCACCTAAAGGAGTTCTTACCTATCCAATTAGTGAATACCCCTCTCCCACCCTCCATCCCCAATCTCGTTACCATCAAAGAATATTTTCTTCTCTGTTTAAACTGTTTTATGAGTTCTTATAATTGTGGTCTCATGCAATATTTGTCCTTTTGCAACTCACTAGTTTCACTCAGCATAATGCTTTCTAGATTCCTCCATGTTATGAAATGTTTCACAGATTCATCACTGTTCTTTATTGATGCGTTGTATTCCATTGTGTGACTATATCATAATTTATTTATCCATTCATCTGTTAATGGGCACCTTGGTTGCTTCCATGTTTTTGCTATTGTAAACAGAGCTGCAGTGAACATGGGTGTGCATATATCTGTTCGTGTAAAGGCTCTTATTTCTCTGGGATATATTCCAAGGAGTGGGATTGCTGGATCATATGGTAGTTCTATTTCTAGCTTTTTAAGGAAGTGCCAAATCAATTTCCAAAGTGATTTACCATTTTACATTCCCACCAGCAGTGTAAAAGTGTTCCAATCTCTCCACAACCTCTCCAACATTTCTTATTTTGTGTTTTTTGGATTAATGCCAGCCTTGTTGGAGTGAGACAGAATCTAACTGTAGTTTTGATTTGCATTTCTCTAATGGCTAATGATTGTAAGCATTTCCTTATGTGCCTGGTAGCTACCTGAACGTTTTCTTTAGCAAAGTGCCTATTCATATCTTTTGCCCGTTTCTTAATTGGGTTATTTGTCTTTTCGTAGTTGAGTTTTTGCAGTAACATGTAGATTTTAGAGATCAGGTGCTGATGGAAAATGTCATAGCTAAAAACTTTTCCCCAGTCTATAGGTAATCTTTTTACTTTTTTGGATAAGCATAGGTGTTTGGTTTTTAGGAGCTCCCAGTTATCTAGTTTTTGTTCTGTGTTGTTAGTAATGTTTTGTATACTGTTCATGCCATGTATTAGGGCTCCTAACATTGTCCCTATTTTTTCTTCCATGATCTTCACCGTTTTATATTTAGGTCTTTGATCCATTTTGAGTTCGTTTTTGTGCATGGTGTGAGGTATGGGCCTTGTTATTTTTTTGCAGATGGATATTCAGTTATGCCAGCACCATTTGTTAAAAAGACTGTTTTTTCCCCATTTAACTAATTTGGGGCCTTTGCAAATATCAACTGCTCATATGTGGATGGATTTATGTCTGGATTCTCAATTCTCTTACATTGGCCTATGTACCTGTTATTGTACCAGTACCTGGCTGTTTTGACTACTGTGGCAGTATAATAGGTTAAAAAATCAGGTAGAGTGAGGCCTCCCACTTTCTTCTTCTTTTTCGGTAATGCTTTACTTATCTGGAACCTCTTTCGCTTCTATATGAAGCTGGTGAGATGTTTCTCCATCTCATTAAAAACCGTCATTGGAATTTGGATCAGAGTTGCATTAAATCTATAGATCACTTTTGGTAGAATAGACATTTTTATAATGTTAAGTCTTCCTATCCATGAGCAAGGTATGTTTTTCCACTTATGTAGGTCTCTTGGTTTCTTGCAGAAGTGTATTGTAGTTTTCTTTGTATAAGACTTTTACATCTCTGATAAGATTTATTCCTAAGTATTTTACCTTCTTGAGGGCTAATGTAAATGGTATTGATTTGGTGATTTCCTCTTCGATGGTCGTTTTGTTGTCGTAGAGGAATCCAACTGATTTTTGTATGTTTCTCTTGTATCCTAATACTCTGCAGAACTCTTCTATTAGTTTCTGCAGTTTTCTTGAGGATTCCTTAGAGTTTTCTGTGTAAGATCACGTCATCTGCAAATAGAGATACTTTGACTTCTTCCTTGTCATTCTGGATGCCCTTTATTTCTTTATCTAGCCTAATTGCTCTGGCTAGGACCTCCAGCTGAATGTTGAATAAGAGTGGTAATAAAGTGCATCCTTGTCTTGTTCCCAATCTCAAGGGGAACGCTTTCCAGCAATCTCCGTTTAAGATGATGTTGGCTCTTGCTTTGTATAAATGCCCTTTTTTTATTATTATTATTATGTTGAGGAATTTTCCTTCTATTCCTATTTTGCTGAGAGTTTTTATCATGAATGGGTGTTGCACTTTGGCAAATGCGTTTTCTGCATCAATTGATAAGATCATGTGGTTCTTGTCTTTTGTTTTATTTATATGATGGAATACATTAATTGTTTTTCTAATGTTGAACCATCCCTGCATACCTGGTATGAATCCCACTTGGTCATGGTGAATTATTTTTTTGATATGTTGTTGAATTCTATTGGCTAGAATTTTGTTGAGGATTTTTGCCTCTCATTTCATGAGGGATATAGGTCTGTAATTTTCTTTGTTTGTGGTGTCTTTACCTGGTTTTGGTATCAGGGATATGGTGGCTTCATAGAATGAGTTTGGTAGTATTCCATCCTTTTCTATGCTCTGAAATACCTTTAGTAGTAGCGGTGTTAACTCTTCTCTGAAAGTTTGGTAGAACACTGCAGTGAAGCCGTCCAGACCAGGGCTTTTTTTTTGTTGGGAGTTTTTTGATTACCTTTTCAATCTCTTCCTTTGTTACGGGTCTATTTAGTTGTTCTACCTCTGTTTGTGTTAGTTTAGGTAGGTAGTGTGTTTCTAGGAATTCATGCATTTCTTCTGGGTTTTCAAATTCGTTGGAGTACAATTTTTCATAGTAATCTGATATGATTCTTTTAATTTCAGTTGGGTCTGTTGTAATATCACCCACCTCATTTCTTATTTGGGTTATTTGCTTCCTCTCCTGTTTTTCTTTTGTCACTTTGACCAACGGTTTATCAATTTTGTTGATTTTTTCAAAGAACCAACTTTTGGTCTTATTAGTTCTTCCAATTGCTTTCTGTTTTCTAGTTCATTTAGTTCTGCTCTAATTTTTATTATTTGTTTTCTTCTGGTGCCTGAGGGTTTCCTTTGTTCCTCTCTTTCTGTTTGTTCAAATTGTAGGGATAATTCTTTCATTTTGGCCTTTTCTTCTTTTTGTATGTGTGCATTTATTGGTATTAATTGATCTCTGAGCACTGCTTTTGCTGTGTCCCAAAGGCTCTGATAGGAAGTGTTTTCATTCTCATTGGATTCTTTGAATTTCTTTATTCCGTTCTTAATGTATCTATAATCCAGTCTTTTTTGAGCAGGGTATTGTTCAGTTTCCAAGTGTTTGATTTCTTTTCCTGTGATTGATTTCCACTTTTATGGCTTATGGTCAGAGAAGATGCTTTGTAATATTTCAATGTTTTGGATTCTGCTAAGGCTTCCTTTATGACCTAATATGTGGTCTGTTCTAGAGAATGTTCCCTGTGCACTAGAAAAGAAAGTATACTTGGTTGCTGTTGGATGGAGTGTTCTGTATATGTCTATGAGGTCAAGGTGGTTGATTATGGCGTTTAGATCTTCCACGTCTTTATTGAGCTTCTTTCTCGATGTTCTGTCCTTCACCAAAAGTGGTGTGTTGAAGTCTCCTACTATTATTGTGGAGCTGTCTATCTCACTTCTCAGTGCTGATAGAGTTTGTTTTATGTATCTTGCAGCCCTGTCATTGGGTGCATAAATATTTAATATGGCTATATCTTCTTGGTGTATTGTCCCTTTAATCATTATATAGTGTCCTTCCTTATCCTTTATGATGGATTGTTCTTTAAAGTCTGTCTTATCAGAAATTAATATTAACATTCCTAATATGCTCAATTTTTTGACAACATTAGTTTAGTTCTAAATTCAGATTATTCCAGTGCTTGGTTTTGAAATAATTGAAAAAGAACTTCAGCAACATACACAGATATCACATGGAAAAAGTGCTTTATGGACTTTGCTTAACAATTTGTGACACTCATTTTTCAGCCTTATCTGCCAGTTATGGGAAGCTCTTAGTTGAAATTCAGCTAACGATTTCCTTTTTTCCTAATGTCAATCAGTTATTCTTGCAAAATAATTGGAAGGTTCTATATTTTCATATTGCTAACAAATTAGCTTATTTTAACTTTTTATGAGGTTGGAATACCCTGTTTCTAAGTGTTCCAAGCATATAAAAGATTTCAATAGGTGGTGCACCTACATAACATTCTGCCTAAAATCACATAACACTAGAGACATTTTCACTATCCGTTGTCAGTGTAATCTCTCCAAAGTACGAGTTTAATTTTTTTTTTATTGGGCTTTAGGTGAAAGTTTACAGCTCAAGTTAGTTTCTTATACAAAAATTTATAAACACATTGTTATGTGACCCTAGTTGCCCTCTCTATAGTGACAGCACACTCTTCCTTTCCACCCCAGATTTCCTGTGTCCATTCAACCAGCTCCTGTCCCCTTCTGCCTTATGTCACCTCCGGACAGCATGAGTTTATTTTGAAAAGCTGTTAGAATTTCCCTCTCTGTCTTTCTCATTTTGTTAGAACATAACCTTTGCCTTAGGTGCGTTACTGACATCATTTTCATCGTGGAAAAGGTTAGCAAGTTTGGAACATTATTTATTAAAAAAAAAAAAAATAACATCTTTAAATTTGGTAACTCTTTGAAGTACATTGCCACAGGAAAACTGCTTTTTCCCCCCAGGTTCGTAATTTATTTTAAAATTGAGTAACACATGATGAGTTGACATTAGCTTCTCCAGGCATGAGAACGTAGTAGTTGAGGTTCAGACAGCTTAGAATATGTTGCTTTCACAGTTGAAGTTTTTTCAGACCTGAAGTTTAAGAATAGGACAAGCAAAGCAATGCCCAGCATATGGCCAGTACACAATTCATTTTACTGGTGAGAGTATAAGACTTGAAATATTTTTTTAGTGCCAGTGAACTGAAATTGCGCATCAGTTTCTGGAGCCGCCATGATTTTCAATCTTGTCAAAGCCACGAATTCCACAGCCTGCGTCCTTCAACATATGTAGCCACCCTTGGCCCCAGAGAAACCCTTTTAACCTCATGTTTTGTGGAACACATTTTCTTTCTCACCCATTTATTCTGCTTCTAGGTAGGGAGGTCTAATTGGCATTTCTCCCCTTTTGTTAAAATACACATAAAACAAAAAGCCCCATTGATGATACACAGTTCATTACAGATAATAGAAAATATACACATCGTTCCGATTAGAGTGACTTTGACCCAGCTGTGTGCTGCTAAATATTTAACAACGAGCTCTTTGAAAACAAAAAAAAGGTATTGATTTGCAGTGCCTACTAATTCTCATGGTGTAAATACTCCCACCACGGCAAATTTCAAGCTACCAACGTGATGTCATGATCACAGAGTTGGGGAGAGACGCACAGCAGCTCAGCAATACAGCCCATATCCATCACCAAGATACAATAGATGGAAGTAATCTCAAGAGCAGACGTAATAGTAAAATGCAGTAAATCATAACTGGAAGCGATGCATTTTGAGGGCTGATTAACCTTTGCTTTTCATATAATTTATTAAATTATAAGTTTACGTATGTGATTTTTTAATAATGTTTGTTTATCAAGGAGTCCCTGGGTAGTGCAAATTGTTAACACACTCAACTCCTAAACAAAAGGTTAGAAGTACCAGTCTACCCAGCGGTGCTTCTCAAGAAAGGCCTGGCAATCTACTTCCAAAATGTCAGCAACTGAAAACCCTGTGGAGCACAGTTCTACTCTGACACACATGGGGTCACCATGAGTTGGAGTCAACCTGGCTGGCAACTGGTAACTGATGTTTATCAACAGACTCACGAAATTCCTGAAAAGTTAATAATATGCTCTTGAGAGCCAGTACAAGCCAACCCCAGCAGCACTTTGATCTTACCATGCTAAAGGAACAAGGCCTTGGGGAGGACCTTGAGTTAAAGCTCTTTTCCATTCACTTAACACTGATGAGCACCATACACAATAGCTTCTTCCTGATTCTTGCTTTTTCCTCTTACCGGGCTGAGCCAGGGCAGTGATGATGGAAGAGAGTAGTCCCGTCACAAATTTTTTTAATATATATCCTTTTGGATTTTGTTCATGTATTTGTAGGCATGAGTGTACATATGTGTCTAAACAAAAACCAACCCAAACCCGTTGCCATCAAGACAATCCGACTCATAGCAATCCTACAGGATAGAGTAGAACTGCCTCATAGAGTTTCCAAGGAGTACCTGGTGGATTTGAACTGCCAGCCTTTTGGTTAGCAGCTGTAGCACTTAACCATTAGGCCACCAGCATTTCCATATGTGTCTAAGTGTAAGTATATATAAAAAATATATATATGACTGTGTAATAAATGATATGAGACATCAAGAATTTTTGAAAAATTGAAGATATTGGGAAAGAACCGGACTGAGCTTGGACCAAACCAATCTAAATGGATTGTATTGGTGTTGCACGCTTTGTGGTTTTTAGGGCTGGATGATTTAAATGCCCTGGAGTTAGCCTATTGTGTGATTATCTGTATAGATAATAGGTGAGACTGCAATTAAAGACCTGGGACTTGCATCCTTGTGTGCTGTGCTAGCGTTACAGTAGAGTTTCAGTTTCTGCATGCAAAATTACTGGATCCAACTTCTAGGTTTATTGATTTATTTAGTTAATTGGTTGGCAACTTGCCCTCCAAAAATGGTTCACTGTTTATGTTCTCGTCAGCAGTACACGAAAGTCCCTATTTTTTCACATCTACAACAACACTCGGTAATATTCTAAACATTGTTTTTAAAACCTTTGCCAAACTTGGCAAGTGAAAAATATTGTGATATATGCATTCTTTAATTATGAGGGAGGTTGAAAATCATTTCATATCTTTGTTGGTGACTTGTATTTCTTTTTTTGAAAAGGGCTTGTTGATACTCTTTTATATTGGCTTGTTTATCTTTTTATTGATTTGAAAGAGCTCTTTACACTTCTAGAATGTTAATCCTTTGTCTATTATATATAGCAATCCCTCCTCCTCCAGTTTGGTATTTGCATTTTAATTTTGTTTTGTTGTTGTTGTTGTCATTTGCCATACAAGAATTTACATTTATGGAGTTAAATATGTGAATATTTTCTATTACAGTTTTTCTGCATTTGTCTCAAATTATAAAAATATTCACCTATGTTTTCTTCTATTATTCTCATTGTTTAACTTTTTAATTTGTCTTTAATCCACCTATTTATTTTTAATAAGTGTGAAGTAGAGATTTAATTTTATTTTTCCTAAAATATCAACTAATTATCCTAAGACTATTCTTCTATTTTATTAATTCATACTATCCCTATTTCTTTGAGACTTACTTTTATAATATGGTAAAACCAAAAAAAAAAAAAAAAAAAACCTGTTGCCACTGAGTCAATTCCGACACATAGCGACTCTGTAAGACAGGGTAGAGCTGCCCCATAGAGTTTCTAAGGAGCACCTGGCAGATTCGAACCGCCAACCTTTTGGTTAACAGCTATAGTTCCTAACCGCTATGCCACCAGGGTTTCCCATAATATGATAAGTTTATATAAATAGGTAAAGACATAGACTTGTTATTCTGTTCTATTGACCTGTCTTTTTATCCCTTCGCTAGTATCACAACCTTCTAGAGACATTTTATAGCACACTTCATCACCCACTACCTTTGTTTGTCGTACTTCTTTTTGCTATTCTCATTTGTTTACTCACCCAAATAGCTTTAGAATCACTTAGTCAACTGCCTTTGAAAATATGTAAAGGTATTCAGACATTGCAATATGGGACTGGTATAGGAATATACAAATAGACTAATTGAATAGAATAGGAAGTCTAGAGCTAGATCCAAGTTATATATGGGAACTTGGTATGTGGGGAGGGGAACATTTCAAATCAGTGGGAAAAGGACGGGTTATTCAATAAAAAAAAAATAATAATAATAAGCAATCTTAAAACAGTCAGTTATAGATTCGGAAGAAAATGTAAGCTCTCAATCTCACACCATAATAACCTCACACAAGTGAATTAAATGCAAGAGAAGAAAATATAGAATGATGCATTTAAGGTTGTGGGCTGTGGAGGAATTTCTCAGCATGATGCAAATCAGAGGCCGTAAGAGGAAAATTTCACAGATTCTCTTACATAAAGTTAAAAGCTTTGTCATATCAACAGCAACCAAAAAAGAGAGAGAGAGGAAAACAGATCAGGTGAAAATAGCTGTAATATACTTAATAGGCCAAGGGTAAGATATATTATGGAGTTTCTACAAATTAATTAAAAAAAAAAAAACTTTTAAAATGATCAATGGCTATAGATAGTCAAATCATGAAAGAAGAAACACAAAATGGCCACAAAAACTATGAAAAGAAGCTCCATTCTGCTAGTGATCAAGAAAATGGGCAACTAAACACCAACAGGAAGCAGTATTTGCAAAATTTTAAAAAGATTGATAGTACCCAGTGTTGAAAAGAGTAAGAGAAAATGGTCTTTCTTGAGGAAATGTAAATAGGTGCAAGATTTTTGGAGACTTACCTGATGGCATCTACAAAATGTTAACTGTTTACACCCTATGACCCAGCAAGAATACTCTTAGGAATTGATCAGAAATGCTAGTGTAAGTGTGTAAAGATATATGTATAACAATGTTTATTTTAGCAAAGGCATGGGAAACAACCCAAATATCCATTAATAGGGAGATGGATAAATGGATTATGGGGCAACCCTCCTTCAAATATCTGCCCTGGTTAAAAGGAACTGGGCAGTTGTGTATTAATAGCTTGGAAAGATGTCCAAGATGTATTGATAAGTGAAAAAAAATTGCAGCACAGTATGAAAAAAATGATCCATTTATATAAAACAAAACAAATGTGTGTCTGTGCATGGGTGTGAGTGTAATCCAAATTATAAATAGGGATTACTTCTGAAGGAAAAAATTTATGACATATTTCTGATTTTTTTACATAATGAGCTTTTGAAACTAAATGTTTTTCTTAAAACAACAATTTGGCAAGTTCTGATAAAAATGTTAATAATTTGGAATTTACACTACATTTCTAGACTGGTTTGAGAATAATTGACATCTTTTCAATAGTGACTTTTAAACCACAAATATAGAGTTTCTCTCCACTTATTCAAGCCTTTTCTGTCTCTCAATAAAGTTTGAATTTTCCTTATGCTGGTCCTTTTTAAATTGGCTACTTGGTAATACATAGTTCTAGTTGCCGCGGTAAGTAGGGAAACCCTGGAGGCATAGTAGCTAAGTGCTATGGCTGCTAACCAAAGGGTTGGCTGTTCAAATCCACCAGGCTCTCCACTGAAACTCTATGGGGCAGTTCTACTCTGTTCAATAGGGTCGCTACGAGTCAGAATCGACTCGACAACGAATTTTTTTTTTTTTTTTATGGTAAGTAGAATTTTTTTTCCCATTATATTTTCAAATTGTCTATTGATATGATGGAAACCCTGGTGGTATATTGGTTACATGCTACGGCTGCTAACCAAAGGGTTGGCAGTTCAAATCCACCAGGTGCTCCTTGGAAACTCTACGGGGCAGTTCTACTCTGTCCTATAGGGTCGCCATGAGTTGGAATCGACTCGACGGCACTGGGTTTGGTTGGTTTTGGGTTTATTGATATGATAAATAAAAGCTGTTGCTTTTTATATATTACGTAAGGGGACTGCTTATTGAAAGATATCCTTTGGCTTTTAAACAGTGGGTAGCAGGGAAATTATGTTGAGTAGGCTCCATAATCAGGTCACTCAGATTGGAATCCTGGCTCTATCACTCACCACTCACCTCCTACTTAACCTTTCTGGAACTTAGTTTCCACATCCGTAAAACAGAAGAAATGATAAATGTACCCATAGGGTTCTTGTGCCCCCATGTGTCTGTCAGTTTGTCATACTGTGGGGGCTTGTGTGTTGCTGTGATGCTGGAAGCTATGCCACTGGCATTCAAATACCAGCAGGGCCACCCATGGTTGACAGGGTTCAACAGAGCTTCCAGATTAAGACAGATTAGGAAGAAGGACCTCTCAGTCTACTTCTGAAAAGAATTAGCCAGGGAAAACCTTATGAATAACAGAGGAACATTGTTTGCTATAGTGTCAGAAGATGAGCCCTTCATGTTAGAAGGCACTCAAAATACAACTGGGGAAGAGCTGCCTTCTCAAAGTAGAGCCAACGTGAATGCAGTCAAATTTTCAGGACCTTCATTTGCTGATGCGGCACAGCTCAAAGTGAGAAGAAACAGCTGCAAACAGCCATTAATAATTGGAACGTGGAATGTACAAAGCATGAATCTAGGAAAACTGAAAATAGTCAAAAATGAAATGGAATGCATAAAGATCAATATCCTAGGCATTGATGAGGTTAAGTGACGTGGCATCGGTCATTTTGAATCAGACAGTCATGTGGTGTACTACCCCAGGAATGACAACTAGAAGAGGAATTGCATTGCATTCATCATCAAAAAGAACATTTCAAGAAGGCGGGGCCAAGGTGGCTGACTAGGTAGAAGCCACCTCTGATCCCTCTTGCAACAAAGACTTAGAAAAACAAGTGAATCGATCACATACATGACAATATACGAACCCTGACCATCAAACACAGATCTAAAGAGTTGACCTGAGTGACAGGGGAGGGAAAAGCTGTGCCCTGAAGAAGCAACCACTTCTGGAACACAGCCTTGAGCCCTTGTGGTTCCCTCGTGCGGAGTGGCGGGACTGACTGCGGCTTGCTGAGGCGGGACAAGCAAGGGACACAGCCCTAACCCCCAGCCCCCTGGGGTAACCTCAGTAGAGACTCAGTCAGCACGAGCAGGCTGCGCACTGATGCGGCTAATGAGAGAACGAGCAACCATGGGGAAGGAGGGACTGTTTTCGGAGCCTGGAGCCAGTGCCCCAGCCAGAAAACCTTGGTGCCAGGCTTTGGACTGGGCGCAGGGGAGCTGAGCATGGCTTCCTGAGACAGCACAAGGACTTCCTCCTGAAGTGACTTTGGGGAAAGCCCAGTCAGCTCATGCAGGCAGAGCAATGGCACGGCTGACAGGAGGAGAAGTCACCAAGAGGCAGTGACTGGTTTTAGAGCCTGGAATGCAGTGTCCCAGCCGGGGAACCTCAGCGCTGGGCTTTGGACTGGGAGCAGAGGAGCTGACCATGGCTTCTGAGACAGCACAAGCACAGGACGAGGACCTGACCCTTGGGGGCAATCTCGACCCAGCCAGTGCACACAAGCTACATGCCCCTTGGGAATCTCAGATAAAACAGTCATCACCAAGCAAGATAAGTAACTTTGTCTATATTGCTGCTTGCTACTCTCTCCTATCTATCTGATCTCTCCCCTCCCTGCCCCAGGCAGCTTCGTTAACATTGGAATTTTCTGGGCAAGGGAGGGAAGTGCTTTGTGGGTTTTTTTTTTTTTCTGTTCCTAACCCATTCTCCTGGCCTGAGAGAAGAAGCTACTAAAAACCCAGGGATGAAAAATCCTTCCCTGACTTCTAAACTGGAGTAACAATACAGAACCAGCTCCAGCCAAGCATATGAGATCCACAGTCTTGGGCTTTCATCCCTACAGGGAACAAGGTGGCTATTATAATGCAAAGGCAATTCTGATAGAGATCTGACTGTAATTGTTTTACGGATCATTGAAAAGACAAGTTTTCCAGGTCTGATATCTCTACCTATTAAACAGAGCCCTCACTGATCCACAAAGGGGGAACTGAGGGCTGAAGATCCACCCAAACCACCTAGCCACCTGCCAAAGAGGTCTGAGGATACTGACACCTACCAATCTTTAGAGGTACATGCATTGGGTACCTAAGGTACAGCTGCAGAGCCCACCCACCAAAGTGCTTTAGGAATAGACACACCTATCTCACTGGCATGGGGGGGTGGGGTGGGGGAAGGCTATCAGCATCCTGCCCCCCCCAGAGTGTGACCCCCTGCCGCTACTAGAATCTGGTGTACACAACTATCACCACTACTCCTGTAAGTTAATAGGTGACAGTCTACACCACACACTTGGTGACCCAAAATCAGAACACCTAAGCTGATTCTATTCAAGAATAGTGAATGGACTCTTAGGCTTATGTATATGGTAACAGCCCAAACCAGCTGGTAATACGACATAAGTGATTCAAAGCCTACAACAATCAAGACAGGACAATCTAGTAGCCCATCTGCATATATTGAAAGAAAACAAAACAAGATAAGACTCAGTGAGCAAATATAAAATAAATCATTATAATATCTTACAGATGGCTCGGAGACAGCAGTCGATATCAAACCACAGAAAGAACCAGACCATGATTGCTTCTACAAACCCCCAAATTAAAGAATCAAAATCTTTCCCAAATGAAGATACAATCCTGAAATTGCCAGATGCAGAATATAAAAAACTGATATACAGAATGCTTCAAGATATCAGGGATGACCTCAGAAATGAAATAAGGCAATCTACAGAAAAAGCCAAGGAACACACTGATAAAGCAGATGAAGAAATCGAAAAGATTATTCAAGAACATAGTGGAAAAATTAATAAGCTACAAGAATCGATAGAGAGACAGCATTCAGAAATCCAAAAGATTAACAGTAAAATTACAGAATTACACAACTCATTAGGAAGTCAGAGGAGCAGAATCGAGGAATTGGAATGCAGAGTGGGGGAGTTGGAGAATAAGACAATTGACACCAATATAGTTGAAGAAAAATCTGATAAAAGGATTAAAAAAAATGAAGAAAACCTAAGAATCATCTGGGACTCTATCAAGAAGAATAACTTACGTGTGATTGGAGTTCCAGAACAGGGAGGGATAACAGAAAATACAGAGAGAATAGTTGAAGATCTGTTGGCAGAAAACTTCCCTGGCATCATGAAAGATGAAAGGATATCTATCCAAGATGCTCATCGAACCCCATATAAGATTGATCCAAAAAGAAAGTCACCAAGGCATATTATCATCAAACTTACCAAAACCAAACATAAAGAGAAAATTGTAAAAGCAGCCAGGGATAAAAGTCTCCTACAAAGGAGAATCCATAAGAATAAGTTCACACTACTCAGCAGAAACCATGCAGTCAAGAAGGCAATGGGATGACATATACAGAGCACTGAAGGAGAAAAACTGCCAGCCAAGGATCATATATCCAGCAAAACTCTCTCTCAAATATGAAGGTGAAATTAAAACATTTACAGATAAAAACAAGCTTAGAGAATTTGCAAAAACCAAACCAACGCTACAAGAATTACTAAAGGAAATTGTTTGGTCAGAAAATCAATAATATCAGATACCAACACAACACAAGGTTACAGAACAGAACATCCTGATATCAACTCAAATAGGGAAATCATAAAAACAAATTAAGATGAATTTTAAAAAGAAAAAATGCTCAAAACAGGGAATCATTGAAGTCATTATGTAAAAGATCACAATAATCAAAAAGAGGGACTAAATAAAGGAGGCATAGATTTTCCATATGGAGAGGAAAGCAAGGCAATATACGACGACACAAGTTAGGTTTTTACTTAGAAAAATAGGGGTAAATATTAAGTTAACCACAAAGAGGTCTAACAATTCCATAATTCAAAATAAAAACCAAGAAAAACATAACAACTCAGCAAACATAAATTCAACTACTATGAAAATGAGGAACACACAATTTACAAAGAAAAATGTCTCAGCACAAAAAAGTAAGTGGAAAATTAAATTGCCCACAATACACACAAAAAGGCATCAAAATGACAGCACTAAACTCTTACTTATCTATGATTACACTGAATGTAAATGGACTAAATACACCAATAAAGAGACAGAGAGTCTCAGACTGGATAAAGAAACACGATCTGTCTCTATGCTGCCTACAAGAGACACACCTTAGACTTAGAGACACAAACAAGCTAAAACTCAAAGGATGGAAAAAAATATATCAAGCAAATAACAAGCAAAAAAGAGCAGGAGTAGCAATATTAATTTCTCACAAAATAGACTTTAAAGTTAAATCCATCACAAAGGACAAAGAAGGACACTACATAATGATAAAAGGGACAATTGACCAGGAAGATATAACCATATTAAATATTTATGCACCCAATGACAGGGCTGCAGTATACATAAAACAAACTTTAACAGAACTGAAAAGTGAGATAGACGTCTCCACAATTATAGTAGGAGACTTTAACACACCACTTTCAGAGAAGGATAGGACTTCCAGTAAGAAGCTCAAAAGAGACACGGAAGACCTAATTGCTACAGTCAACCAACTTGACCTCATAGACTTATACAAAACACTCCACCCAACAACTGCAAAGCATACTTTTTTTTTTTCTAGTGCACATGGAACATTCTCTAAAACAGATCACATATTGGTCATAAAACAAACCGTTGCAGAATCCAAAACATCAAAAGATTACAAAGCATCTTCTCAGACCACAAGGCCATAAAAGTGGAAATCAATAACAGAAAAATCAGGGAAAAGAAATCAAATACTTGGAAACTGAACAATACCCTGCTCAAAAAAGACTGGGTTATAGAAGACATTAAGGAGGAAATAAAGAAATTCACAGAATGGAACAAGAATGAAAACACTTCCTATCAAAACCTCTGGGACACAGCAAAAGCAGTGCTCAGAGGCCAATTTATATCGATAAATGCTCATATACATAAAGAAGAAAGAGCCAAAATCAGAGAACTGTCCCTACAACTTGAACAAATAGAAAGTGAGCAACAAAAGAATCCATCAGGCACCAGAAGAAAACAAATAATAAAAATTAGAGCTGAACTAAATGAATTAGAGAACAGAAAAACAATTGAAAGAATCAACAAAGTCAAGAGCTGGTTCTCTGAAAAAAAATTAATGAAACTGATAAACCATTGGCCAGGCAGACTAAAAAAATACGGGAAAGGAAACCAATAACCCGAATAAGAAATGAGATGGACCATATCACAACAGACCCAACTGAAATTAAAAGAATGATATCAGATTATTATGAAAAATTGTACTCTAACAAATTTGCAAACCTAGAAGAAATAGATGAATTCCTGGAAAAACACTACCTACCTAAACTAACACAAGCAGAGGTAGAACAACTAAATAGACGCACAACAAAAAAAAGAGATTGAAAAGCTAATCAAAAAACTCCCAACAAAAAAAAGCCCTGGCCTGGACGGCTTCACTGCAGAGTGCTACCAAACTTTCAGAGAAGAGATAACACCACAACTACTAAAGGTATTTCAAAGCATAGAAAAGGATGGAATACTCCCAAACTCATTCTATGAAGCCAGCATATCCCTGATACCAAAACCAGGTAAAGACATCACAAAAAAAGAAAATTACTGACCTATACCCCTCATGAACACAGATGCAAAAATCCACAACAAAATTCTAGCCAATAGAATTCAACAACATATCAAAAAAATAATCCACCACGATCAAGTGGGATTTATACCAGGTATGCAAGGTTGGTTCAATATTAGAAAAACCTTCAATGTGATCCACCAAATAAATAAAACAAAGGCCAAAAACCACATGCTTTTATGAATTGATGCAGAAAAGGTATTTGACAACGTCCAACACCCATTCATGATAAAAACTCTCAGCAAAATAGGAATTGAAGGAAAATTCCTCAACATAATAAAGGGCATCTATACAAAGCCAACAGCCAACATCATTCTAAATGGAGAGAGCCTGAAAGCAGTTCCCTTGAGAAAAGGGAACCAGACAAGGATGCCCTTTATCACCACTCTTATTCAACATTGTGCTAGAGGTCCTAGCCAGAGCAATTAGGCTAGATCAAGAAATAAAGGGCATCCAGAATGGCAAGGAAGAAGTAAAATTATCTCTATTTGCTGATGACATGATCTTATACACAGAAAACCCTAAGGAATCCTCCAGAAAACTGCTGAAACATAGAAGAGTTCGGCAGAGTTTCAGGTTACAAGATAAACATACAAAAATCACTTGGATTCCTCCACATCAACAAAAAGAACATCGAAGAGGAAATCACCAAATCAATACCATTCACAGTCGCCCCCAAGAAGATAAAATACTTGGGAACAAATCTTACCAAAGTGGTAAAAGACCTATACAAAGAAAACTACAAAGTACTAGTACAAGAAACTAAAAAGGGACCTACATAAGTGGAAAAATATTCCTTGCTCATGGATAGGAAGATTTAACATAGTAAAAATGTCTATTCTACCAAAAGCCATCTATACATAATATGCACTTCCGATCCAAATTCCAATGTCATTTTTTAATGTGATGGAGAAACAAATCACCAACTTCATATGGAAGGGAAAGGAGCCCTGGATAAGTAAAGCATTACTGAAAAAGAAGAAGAAAGTGGTAGACCTCACTCTACCTGATTTCAGAACCTATTATACAGCCACAGTAGTCAAAACAGCCTGGTACTGGTACAACAACAGGCACATAGACCAATGGAACAGAATTGAGAACCCAGATATAAATCCATCCACATATGAGCAGCTGATATTTGACAAAGGCCCAGTGTCAGTTAATTGGGGAAAAGATAGTCTTTTTAACAAAAGGTGCTGGCATAACTGGATATCCATTTGCAAAAGAATGAAACAGGGCCCATACGTCACACCAAGCACAAAAACTAACTCCAAGTGGATCGAAGACCTAAACATAAAGACTAAAACGATAAAGATCATGGAAGAAAAAATAGGGACAACGTTAGGAGCCCTAATACAAGGCATAAACAGAATACAAAACATTACCAAAAATGACAAAGCGAAACCAGATAACTGGGAGTTCCTAAAAATCAAACACCTATGCTCATCTAAAGACTTAACCAAAAGAGTAAAAAGACCGCCTACAGATTGGGAAAAAATTTTCAGCTATGACATCTCCGACCAGAGCCTGATCTCTAAAATCTATATGATTCTGTTAAAACTCAACCACAAAAAGACAAACAACCCAATCAAAAAGTGGGCAAAGGATATGAACACGCACTTCACTAAAGATGATATTCAGGCAGCTAACATATACAAGAGAAAATGCTCTCGAGCATTAGCCATTAGAGAAATGCAAATTAAAACTACAATGAGATTCCATCTCACTCCAACAAGGCTGGCATTAATCCAAAAAACACAAAATAATAAATGTTGGAGAGGCTGCGGAGAGATTGGAACTCTTATACACTGCTGGTGGGAATGTAAAATGGTACAACCACTTTGGAAATATATCTGGTGTTTTCTTAAAAAGCTAGAAATAGAACTACCATACAACCCAGAAATCCTGGTTCTCAGAATATACCCTAGAGAAATAAAATCGTTTACACAAACAGATATATGCACACCCATGTTTATTGCAGTTCTGTTTACAATAGCAAAAAGCTGCAAACAACCAAGGGGTCCATCAATGGATGAATGGTTAAATAAATTATGGTGTATTCACACAATGGAGTGGTACACATCAATAAAGAACAGTGACGATTCTGTGAAACATTTCATAATATGGAGGAACCTGGAAGGCATTATGCTGAGTGAAATTAGTCAGATGCAAAAGGGCAAATATTGTATAAGACCACTATTATAAGATCTTGAGAAATAGTATAAACTGAGAAGAACACATACTTTTGTGGTTATGGGGGGGGAGGGAGGGTGGGAGAATGTTATTTACTGATTAGTTAGTAGACAAGAACTACTTTAGGTGAAGGAAGGACAATGCTCAATACATGGAAGGTCAGCTCAACTGGACTGCATCAAAAACAAAGAAGTTTCCAGGATAAACTGAATGCTTCAAAGGTCAGCGGAGCAAGGGTGGGGGTTTGGGGACTATGGCTTAAGGACACTTCTAAGTCAATTGACAAAATAAATTCTGTTATGAAAACATTCTGCATCCCACTTAGAAGTGTGGCATCTGGGGTCTTAAATGCTAACAATCAACCGTGTAAGATGCATCAGTTGGTCTCAACCTGCCTGGATCAAAGGAGAATGAAGAACACCAAGGTCACACGATAATTATGAGCCCAAGAGACAGAAAGGGCCACATGAACCAGAGACTTACATCATCCTGAGACCAGAAGAACTAGATGGTGCCCAGCCACAACCGATGACTGCCCTGACAGGGAACACAACAGAGAACCTCTGAGGGAGCAGGAGAACAGTGGGATGCAGACCCCAAATTCTCATAAAAAGACCAGACTTAATGGTCTGACTGAGACTAGAAGAATCCCAGCGGTCATGGTCCCCAAACCTTCTGTTGGCCTAGGACAGGAACTATTCCTGAAGACAACTCGTCAGACATGGAAGGGACTGGGCAATGGGTTGGAGAGAGATGCTGATGAAGAGTGAGCTACTTGTATCAGGTGGACACTTGAGACTGTGTTGGCATCTCCTATCTGGAGGGGAGATGGGAGGGTAGAGAGGGTTAGAAACTGGCAAAATGGTCACGAAAGTAGAGACTGGAAGGAGGGAGCAGGCTGACTCGTTAGGGGGAGAATAAGTGGGAGTATGGAGTAAGGTGTATATTAGCTTATATGTGGCAGACTGATTTGATTTGTAAACTTTCACTTAAAGCACAATAAAATTCATTTAAAAAAAATCCTTTGGAGCACAATTCTACTCTGGCACACACGGGGTCACCATGAGTTGGGGTTGACTCGAGGACAGCTAGTTTTTGGAGTTTTGTTATGATGCTGCTTCCAAGAAGAACAGTGGTTCTTGGGATGCTCATAAGTACCCATGGACATTACTTGAGATCTGCTACAGATCTTGGGAATTTTCTACCCAGATATCTCTGGTCTTTCGTGGCAAGCTGAAAGGAAGTTATCCTCATTGGGCACTGGCTTAGATCCAGCATCCAGAAAAAAAAAAATGAGAAATGTGGTTGTGATTCAAGGACTTAAACAAAATCCGTATTACAGACTCCCAAAATCTGTATTTCTTAGTGTTCCTCCCAAACTCAGACCAAGATTATTACAGCCAAAGTAAAGATTATGTAGATGCAAAATTATCTCTATTTGCAGATGATATGATCTTATACATAGAACACCATAAAGAATCCTCAAGAAAACTACTGAAACTAATAGAAGAGTTCAGCAGAGTATCAGGATACAAGATAAACATATAAAAATCAGTTGGTTTCCTCTACACCAACAAAAAGAACTTCAAAGAGGAAATCGCTAAATCAATACCATTTACAATAGCCCCCAAGAAGATAAAATACTTAGGAATAAATCTAACCAGAGACATAAAATACCTATACCAAGAAAACTACAAGACACTACTCCACGAAACCCACATAAGTGGAAAAACATACCTTGCTCATGGATAGGAAGACTCAACATTGTAAAAATATTTATTCTACCAAAAGTGATCTATAGATACAATGCAATTCTGATCCAAATTCCAATGACAATTTTTAACGAGATACAGAAACAAATCATCAACTTCATATGGAAGGGAAAGAGGCCCTGGAGAAGTAACTGAAAAAGGAGAGCAAAGTGGGAGGCCTCACTCTACCTGATTTTAGAACATGTTATACCGCCACAGTAGATGAAACAGCCTGGTATCTGGTACAACAACAGATCCATAGACCAATGGAACAGAATTGAGAATCCAGACATAAATCCATCCACATATGAGCAGCTGATATTTGACAAAGGCCCAAAGTCAGTTAAATGAGGAAGACAGTCTTTTTAAAAACAGGTGCTGGCATAACTGGATATCCATCTACAAAAAAAAAAAAAAATCAAGCAAGGCTCATACCTCACACCATGCACAAAAAATAACTCAAAATGGATCAAAGACCTAAATATAAAATCTAAAACAATAAATATTATGGAAGAAAAAATAGAGACAACACTATGAGGGCTAATACGTGGTATAAAGAGTATACAAAACATTACTAACAATGCACAAACACGAGAAGAGAAACTAGATAATTGGGAGCACCTAAAAATCAAACACTTATGCTCATCCAAAGACTTCACCAAAAGAGTAGAAAGATTACCTACGGGACAATGGGTAGGAGAGAGATGCTGATGAAGAGTGAGCTACGTGTATCAGGTGGACACTTGAGACTGTGTTGGCATCTCCTGTCTGGAGGGGAGATAGGAGGGTAGAGAGGGTTAGAAACTGGCAAAATTGTCACGGAAGGAGAGACTGGAAGGGCTGACTCATTAGGGGGAGAGTAAGTGGGAGTATGGAGTAAGGTGTATATAAGTTTATATGTGACAGACTGACTTGATTTGTAAACGTTCCCTTAAAGCTCAATAAAAATTATTAAAACAAAACAAATAAAAAAAAGATTACCTACAGACAGGGGAAAAAATTTTAGCTATGACTATTCTGATCAGAGCCTGATCTCTAAAAAAATCTACATGATACTGCAAAAACTCAACAACAAAAAGACAACCCAATTAAAAAATGGGCAAAGGATATGAACAGGCACTTCACCAAAGAAGACTTTCAGGCAGCTAACAGATACATGGGAAAATACTCAAGATCATTAGCCATTACAGAAATACAAATCAAAACTACAATGAGATACCATCTCACCCCAACAAGGCTGGCATTAATCCAAAACACACAAAATAATAAATGTTGGAGAGGCTGTGAAGAGACTTGAACTCTTATACACTACTGGTGGGAATGTAAAATGGTACAACCACTTCGGAAACCGATTTGGCGCTTCCTTAAAAGGCTAGAAATAGAACTCCCATATGATCCAGAAATCCTACTTCTCGGGATATTTCATAGAGAAATAAGAGCTTTCACATGAACAGATATATGCACAATCATGTTCATTGCAGTACTGTTTACAATAGCAAAAAGATGGAAGCAACCAAGGTGCCCATCAGTGGCTGAATGGATAAATAAATTGCGGTATATTCACACAGTGGAATACTATGTATTGATAAAGAACAGTGATGAATCTGCGAAACATTTCATAACATGGAGGAATCTGGAAGGCATTATGCTGAGTGAAAAAAGTCATTTGCAAAAGGACAAATATTGTATAAGACCACTAATATAAGAACTCAAGAAACAGTTTAAACAGAGAATAAAATATTCTTTGATGGTTACGAAAGGGAAGAGGGAGGGAGGGTGGCAGAGTGGTATCCACTAATTAGATGGTAGATAAGAAGTACTTTAGGTAACGGAACAATAGCACACGATACAGGCAAGGTCAGCACAACTGGACTAAACCAAAAGCAAAGAAGATTCCAGAATAAACTGAATGCTTTGAGCGCCAGCGCACGGGGCGGGGGTTTGGGGGCCATGTTTTCAGGGGACATCTAAGTCAATTGGCATAATAAAATCCATTACAAAAATATTCTGCATCCCATCTTGGAGAGAGCCGTCTGGGGTCTTAAACACTAGCAAGCAGCCATCTAAGGTGCATCAATTGGTCTCAACCCACCTACATCAAAGGAGAATGAAAAACACCAAGGACAAAAGGTAATTACGAGCCCAAGAGACAGGAAGGGCCACATAAACCAGAGACTACATCAGCCTGAGACCAGAAGAGCTAGATGGTGCCTGTCTATAACCAATGACTTCCCTGACAGGGAACACAACAGAGAACCCTGAGGGAGCAGAACAGCAGTGGGATGCAGAGGACAAATTCTCGTAAAAAGACCAGACTTGAGACAAAGCCACGACAGCGGAATAGGCAGATACTTCCGGCAAGCCCTCTTTACAACGAAGACCAGAAAAAACAAGTGAAACGAATATATTTGTGACAAGCAGGGTGCCCTGAGCTTCAAAGGCAAACTTAGAAACGAAATAAGGAGAAGGGGGAAGAAGAGACCGTTAAGAAGTGGAGAGGAGTTACTGGACCTGAATTGTGGACAGCCTTCAGGCACCAATCCTGGAGCCGTGGCAGTGGGCAGGTACTAGCGTTCGGCCACAGTTTCCTCAGGGAGAAGCAGCCAGCCACATAGCCTACTCACACCTCTGGAACCTGAGAAGAACGGTGCTCTCGGCAAAAGCTAAGTACTTGCATATATTTTACCGCACCCCCTCCCCACCCTCAAGCTGGCTTCAGCGGCTGAATTCCCTGGGCCTGAGATAGGCATTTTTGAGCACCTAGAGCCGTCCTCCCGGCCTTGAAGAAGGAAGAAATTTGCAATTGGTAGACAAGATAATTTGCTATCTCCACTAACCAGGGAGCTCCGGACAGAAGTGGCTCCTGTCCAGGAATAAAACATCTGTGGACTTTGAGGACCTTTCCCTTCTGCATGGACCTGTGTGGGACTATTTCGAGAGAATAGGCCCTTGTTGGTAAACTCCAACTGTTACTGCTGGGCAGTAGAGAGGTGGGTGTTTGATATTTGACATTGTTTTGTCTTTAAACAAAGTCCTCACTTACCCACATCAGAGACCTAAGGACTGGTAGCTCCACTCAGGTCACCCAGCCACCCGTGCCACAGGTCCAAAGATAACTGGTACCTCCCAATCCTTACAGCCAAAACACTGGGTGCTCATGGTCCCTCTACAGAACCCACCCACCTGCACACTCTAGGGAACAGGGACATGCTTTCCTCAGAAACACTCGGGGGTCAGTTCTCAGCCCCCTGTCTTATTCAGAGCTTGACCCCCTGCTGCATCAAATACCGGTATATACGCCAATTACCCCTGACCTTTTAAGACCGTAGGATAGAGTTGTACCACACACTTGAGGATCAGCTACCTGGAAACCTGGGCTGAATTCATACAAGAAAACTGAATGGACTCCTAGACTGATATACCTCATAACAGCTCTAGCCATCCGGGGACAGGACGTCAGAGCTCCAAAGATGAAAATAATGAAGTTAGCTCACTCAAGCAACCCATAGGGGTATACCAAAACAAAACAAAGCAAGCAGCTATAACATAGTAAGGAAGCATAAACTAATACAGTAACTTATACATGGCTCAGAGGCAACAGTCAATATCAAGTCACATAAAGAAACAGACCATGATCACATCAACAGACTCTCAAAACAAAGAATCCAGGGATCTTCTAGATGAAAGTGCATTCCTGGAATTACCAAAGCCAGAATACAAAAGTTTAATATACAGAACCTCAGACATCAGGAAGGAAATGAGGCAATATACAGAACAGACCAAGGAACACACAGATAAAGCCATTGAAGATATTAGACAGATTATTCAGGAACATAATAAAAAGTTTAATAAGCTGGAAAAATCCATAGATAGACAGCAATCAGAAATACAGAAGATTAACAATAAAATTACAGAAGTAGAAAACTCGGTAGACAGAGGAGCAGAATTGAGCAAGAAGAACCTAGAATTTCTGAACTCGAAGATAAATCACTTCGCACTAATATATATGAAGAAAAATCAGATAAAGGAACTTTAAAAAATGAAGAAACCTTAAGAATCATGTGGGACTCTATCAAGAGAAATAACCTACGAGTGATTGGAATACCAGAACACGGAGGGATAACAGAAATACAGAGAGAATTGTTGAAGATTTGTTGGCAGAAAACTTTCCTGATATCGTGAAAGATGAAAAGATATCTATCCAAGATGCTCATCGAACTCCACATAAGGTAGATCTTAAAAGAAAGTCACCAAGACATATTATAATCAAACTTGCCAAAACCAAAGATAAAGAGAGAATTATAAGAGCAGCTAGAGATAAAAAGAAGTCACCTATGAAGGAGAGCCAATAAGAATAAGCTTGGACTACACGGCAGAAACCGTGCAGGCAAGAAGGCAATGGAATGACATATTTAAAAAATTGAAGGAAAAAAATTGCCTGCCAAGAATCATATATCCAGCAAAACTCTCTCTTAAATATGAAGGTGAAATTAAGACATTTCCAGATAAACACAAATTTAGGGAATTTGTAAAAACCAAACCAAACCAAAACTACAAGAAATACTAAAGGAAATTCTTTGGTTAGAAAATCAATAATATCAGGTATCAACCCAGGACTAGAACATTGGGCAGAATAACCAGAAGTCAACCCAGACAGGGAAATCAAAAAAAAAAAAAAAGCAAGATGATTTAAAAAAAAAACAAACCACAAAACAGGGTAACAGGGATGTTATTAAATAAAAGAAGACAACATTAAAATAATAAAGAGGGACTAAGAAATGTAATCATACACCTTCCATATAGAGGAAGATACGGTGATACAAAAAAATAAAAGTTAGGTTCAAATTTAGAAAAACAGGGGTAAATAATAAGGTAACCACAAAGGAGACAAAATATCCTACTCATTAAAATAAAATACAAGAAAAAAATAGAGACTCAGCAGAAACAAAATAAACAACAACAAATACAAGGAAAGGACAATATAGAAAGATAATCTACTCAGCACACAAAATTAAGTGGGAAAAAGAAACTGTCAACAACACACAAAAAAGACATCAAAATGATAGCACTAAATTCATACCTATCCATAATTACCCTGAATGTAAATGGACTAAATGCAGCAATAAAGAGACAGAGAGTGGCAGAATGGATGAAAAAAACAAGATCTGTTTATATGCTGCCTACAAGAGACATACCTTAGACTTAGAGACACAAACTAAAACTCAAAGGATGGAAAAAATATATATCAAGCCAGCAACAATCAAAAAAGAGCAGGACTGGCAATATTAATTTCTGACAAAATAGACTTTAAAGTTAAATCCATCATAAAGGATAAGGAAGGACACTCTATAATGATTAAAGGGACAATACACCAAGAAGATAGAACCATATTAAATATTTATGCACTCAATGACAGGGCTGCGAGATACATAAAACTGACTCTATCAGCATTGAGAAGTGAGATAGACAGCTCCACAACAATAGCAGGAGACTTCAACACACCACTTTCGGTGAACGATAGGACATCCAGAAAGAAGCCAAATAAAGACATGGAAGATCTGAATGTCACAATCAAACAACTTGACCTCATAGACATATACAGAACACTCCACCCAACAGCAACTAAGTATACTTCCTTTTCTAGTGCACATGGAACATTCTCTAGAATAGACCACATATTAGGTCATAAAGCAAGCCTTAACAGAATCCAAAACATTGAAATATTACAAAGCATCTTCTCTGACCACAAGCCATAAAAGTGGAAATCGATCACAGGAAAAGAAATCAAACACTTGGAAACTGAACAATACCCTGCTCCAAAAAGACTGGATTATAGAAGACATTAAGGATGGAATAAAGAAATTCAAGGAATCCAATGAGAATGAAAACACATCCTATAAGAACCTTTAGGACACAGCAAAAGCAGTGCTCAGAGGCCAGTTTATACCAATAAATGCACACATCCAAAAAGAAGAAAGGGCCAAAATCAAAGACTTATCCCTACGACTTGAACAAATAGAAAAAGAGCAACAAAAGAACCCCACAGGCACCAGAAGAAACAAATAATAAAAAATAGAGCTGAACTAAATGAAATGGAAAACAGAAAAGCAATTGAAAGAACTAACAAGACAAAAAGCTGTTTTTTAAAATATCAACAAAATTGATAAACCACTGGCCAAACTGACAAAATAAAAACAGAAGAGGAAGCAAATAACCCGAATAAGAAATGAGATGGGCGATATTACAACACACCCAAATGAAATTAAAAGAATCATATCAGATTACTATGAAAAATCGTACTCTAACAAATTGGAAAACCTAGAAGAAATGGATGAATTCCTAGAAACACACTACCTACCTAAACTAACACAAACAGAGGTAGAACAACTAAATAGACCCGTAACAAAAGAAGAGATTGAAAAGGTAATCAAAAAACTCCCAACAAAAAAAGCCCTGGTCCAGATGGCTTCACTACAGAGTTCTATGAAACTTTCAGAGAAGAGTTAACACCACTACTACTAAAGGTATTTCAGAGCATAGAAAAGGATGGAATACTACCAAACTCATTCTATGAAGCCACCATATCCCTGATACCAAAACCAGGTAAAGAAACCACAAGAAAAGAGAATTATAGACCTACATCCCTCATGTACTGAGATGCAAAAATCCTCAACAAAATTCTAGCCAATAGAATTCAACAACATATCAAAAAAACAATTCATCATGACCAAGTGGGATTCATACCAGGTACGCAGGGATGGTTCAACATTAGCAAAACAATTAATGTAATCCATCACATAAATAAGAGATAAGAATCGCATGACTTTATCAATGGATGCAGAAAAGGCATTTGACAAAGTTCAACACTCATTCATGATAAAGCTCTCAGTAAAATAGGACTAGAAGGAAAACTCCTCAACATAATAAAGGGCATTTATACAAAGCCAACATCACCCTAAATGGAGAGAGCCTGAAAGCATTCCCACTGAGATCAGGAACCACACAAAGATGACTTTTATCACCGCTCTTATTCAACATTGTATTGGAGGTCCTAGCCAGAGCAATTAGGCTAGATAAAGAAATAAAGGGCATCCAGATTGGCAAGGAAGAAGTCAAAGTATCTCTATTTGCAGACGACATGATCTGATACACAGAAATCCCTAAGGAATCCTCAAGAAAACTACTGAAATGAATAGAAGAGTTAGCAGAGTATCAGGATACAAGATAAACATACAAAAATCAGTAGGATTCCTCTACACCAACAAAAAGAACATTGAAGAGGAAAACACCACATCAGTGCCATTTAGAGTAGCCCCCAAGAAGATAAAATACTTAGGAATAATCTTACCAGAGATGTAAAAGACTCATACAAAGAAAATTACAGTACACTTCTGCAAGAAACCAAAAGAGACTTACAAGTGGAAAAACATATCTTGCTCATGGACAGGAAGGCTTAACATTATAAAAATGTCTATTCTACCAAAAGCAATCTATACATTTAATGCAATTCTGATCCAAATCCCAATGACGTTCTTTAAGGAGATGGAGAAACATATCACCAACTTCATATGGAAGGGAAAGAGGCCCCCGATAAATAAGGCATTAATTAAAAAGAACAACAAAGTGGGAGGCCTTACTCAACCTGCTTTTAGAATCTATTATACTGCCACAGTAGTCAAAACAGCCTGGTACTGGTACAACTACAGATACATAGACCAATGGAACAGAATTGAGAATCCAGTAAAAAATCCATCCACATATGAGCAGTTCATATTTGACAAAGGCCCCAAAACAGAAAAGACAGTCTTCAACAAATGGTGCTGGCATACATAACTGGATACCTATCTGCAAAAAAAATGAAACCAGACCCATACCTCACTCCATGCACTAAAATGAGCTCCAAATTGATCAAAGACCTAAATATGAAATCTAAAATGATAAAGATCATGGAAGAAAAAATAGTGACAATGTTAGGAGCCCTATTACATGGCATAAACAGTATAGAAAACATTATTAAGAATGCCGAAGAAAAACTAGATAACTGGGAGCTCCTAAAAATCAAACACCTATGCTCATCCAAAGACTTCACCAAAAGAGTAAAAAGATTGCCTACAGACTGGGAAAAAGTTTTCAGCTATGACATTTCCAATCAGCACCTGATCTCTAAAATCTACATGATGTTGCAAAAACTCAACTACAAAAAGACAAATAACCCAATTAAAAAATGGGCAAGTGATATGAATAGACACTTCACTAAAGAAGATGGGCAGCTAACAGATACATGAGGAAATGTTCACGATCATTAGCCATTGGAGAAACGCAGATCAAAACTACAATGAGATTTCATCTCCTACAAGGGTGGCATTGATACAAAAAAACACAAAATAATAAATGTTGGAGAGGCTGTGGAGAGATTAAAACACTTATACACTGTGGCGGGCATGTAAAATGGTACAACCACTTTGGAAATGGATTTGGCACTTTCTTAAAAAGCTAGAAATAGAACTACCATACGACCTAGCAATCCCTCTCCTTGGAATACATCCTATAGAAATAAGAGCCTTTACACAAACAGATATATGCAAAACCACGTTTATTACAGCACTGTTTATAATAGCAAAAAATGGAAGCAACCAAGGTGCCCATCAACACAAGAATGGATAAATAAATTATGGTATATTCACACAATGGAATGCTACACATCGATAAAGAACAGTGAGGAATCTGTGAAACATTTCATAACATGGAGGAACCTGGAAGGCATTATGCTGAGTGAAATTAGTCAGTTGCAAAAGGAAAAATATTTTATAAGACCACTATTATAAGAACTTGAGAAACAGTTTAAACTGAGAAGAAAACATTATTTTGTGGTTAGGAGATGGGGGAGGGAGGGAAAGTAGGAGAGGGGTATTCACGAATTAGACAGTAGATAAGAACTACTTTAGGTGAAGGGAAAGACAACACACAATACAGGGGAGGTCAGCACAACTGGACTAAACCAAAAACAAAGAAGCTTCCTGAATAAACTGAATGCTTCAAAGGCCAGTGTAGCAGGGGCAGGGCTTTGGGGACTGTGGTTTCAGGGGACATGTAAGTCAACTGGCATAATAAAATCTATTAAGAAAACATTCTTCATCCCACTTTGAAGTGTGGCATCTGGGGTCTTAAATGGTAGCAAGCAGCCATCTAAGATGCATCCATTGGTCTCAACCCACCTGCATCAAAGGAGAATGAAAAACACCAAGGACACAAGGCAATTACCAGCCCAAGAGACAGAAAGGGCCACAGGAACCAGTGACTACATCATCCTGAGACCAGAAGAACTAGATGGTGCCCGGCTACAACCGATGACTGCCCTGACAGGGAACACAACAGAGAACCCCTGAGGGAGCAGGAGAGCAGTGGGATGCAGACCCCAAATTCACATAAAGAGACCAGACTTAATGGTCTGACTAAGACTAGAAGGACCCCGGTGGTCATGGCCCCCAGACCTTCTGTTGGCCCAGGTCAGGAACCATTCCCAAAGTCAACTCTTCAGACATGGATTAAAGTGGACAATGGGTTGGAGAGGGATGCTGGTGAGGAGTGAGCTTCTTGGATCAGGTGGACACTTGAGACTATGTTGGGATCTCCTCCCTGGAGGGGAGATGAGAGGGTAGATGGGGTTAGAAGCTGGTGAAATGGACACGAAAAGAGAGAGTGGAAAGAGAGAGCAGGCTGTCTCAGGGGGAGAGTAATTGGGAGTATGTAGCAAGGTGTATATGCGTTTTTGTGTGAGAGACTGACTTGATTTGTAAACTTTCACTTAAAGCACAATAAAAATTATTTTAAAAAAAAGACCAGACTTAGTGGTCTGACTGAGTCTAGAAAGGCCCCGGTGGTCATGGCCCCCATACCTTCTGTTTGCCCAGTACAGGAACCATTCCCAAAGCCAATTGTTCAGACAGGGATTTAACTGGACAATGGGTTGGAGAGGGATGATGGTGAGGAGTGAGCTTCTTGGATCAGGTGGACACTTGAAACTGTGTTGGCATCGCCTCCCTGGAGGAGAGATGCGAGGATAGATGGGGTTAGAAGCTGGCGAAATGGACACGAAAAGAGAGGAGTGGAAAGAGAGAGCGAGCTGTCTCATTAGGGGGAGAGCAATTGGGAGTATGTAGCAAGGTGTATATAAGTTTTTTTTGTGAGTGACTGACTTGATTTGTAAACTTTCACTTAAAGCACAATAAAAATTAAAAAAAAAATGTGATACAAAAATTTGTATCACACTTTATGCCTCCTTTCATGGGTCCATCTTCCTGCCTCTACCCCATACCTCCTTGTCTCCAGTCTTCCAGTCATTTTCCTTCTAGGCCCATAGCCAGTCTGCCAAGTTATTGGCCACCGCCCAGGAGTATATATACTTTGTCATATTGGACCACTTCTCTTTCCACACAAAGCGAAAGACCAGGTGCACTACTTGTAGCTCTGCCCATTGGGAAGATTTCCCCTCTCCACTTTCTATCAAGGCCAACCCTGAGTTTGGTTGTAATGTAGTAGCTGTTCATTTTAGGTTTGAACCCACACACTGAGCCAACTCAAATGTAAACCAGGCTAAGGCTTCTTCCTCTTTCTTCAGCTGCTCTTATGAAATCCCACATATGGCCATAGTTGTGAGCTGAGGGAGGGGTGCTGGTGCAACCATGTGGATGACATGCGGGACTGAGCTATCTACTTATGTAGTTTATTTGTGCCCTCTGGTCCTGCTTGGGCTCAGTCCCAGATGTACTATTTTCATCTTAAAATTAACTGCTGCCGGACTCACCCAAATTTCTGTCTTGGCAGAGCCAACAATTTCCTATGGGAAACTTAATTCCAATGTCAAAATCTGAACTTCAGCCAGTGGGGACTAGATTTTCTCCTTCTTTGTATCCTGCAATAATCATAGCATTCAGAAGGATGTCCCAGGGCCACAAGGTCCCAGAAAAAGCAGAAACAATGGATATGGGGGATGGTTTGGCTGTGAGGTAGGGATTCGTGGTGATGGGGATCTGGGATTTGGGGAGCAACTTCTGTGGCAAGACAGAGTGGTTCCAAGCAGGAACAGAGTTGGAAGCAGAGAAATTCCTAAAGTGAGTGCTTGACTGAGGTGGGAGCATTCATAAATAACAGAGATGCATATCTTAGGTGCTCATGGGCTCAAGGCTCCTTGGATACACCTTTTATTTATCAGAAAAGTCAGATGAAGCACGGTTGAAAGTGGGAACAAATCATCTGTATTTGGTTATTCAATTAATTAAATAGGGTTATAAATTCTTTGCTACTCCTCCCAGTGAGAAATATTCCTTCCTTTCGAATATAGGCTGGCTCTGTGTCTTAGGCTCTGTGTCTTATTTTGACCAAAAGAATATGGTAGAAATACCACTGTTCTGCAACTTTGAAGGCTAAACCTTAAGATCACCATGCTGAGAGGGAGCTCAGGTGCCTGAAGAGAGAGAGGCCATGTTGAGGAGCGCCGAGGCCTCAGAGACGTGTGTAAAGCCAACCTTCCAGCTAAGACAGCCACCGAGTGAACGCCGCCCAGTGAGTGATCCCAGCTGACATCACCTGGAACGAAAGACCACCCCACTGAGCACTGCCTGAACTCCTGACCTACAGAACTGTGAGCGAATAAATGGTGGTTGTTTCAACCCACTAAGTTCCAGGTTAGTTTGTTACACATCAGTAAATAACTGAAACGGGTTAATTCAGCGTTTAGAGATAGAGGGCCTTAACGGAACTGCGATCTCAACGATGACTCATAACCCCCCTCAGATAAATGAGAAATGAAACCATCAGCAGACCGAGTGAGAAGTAGGAGACGGAATTCAGAGATGGACAATGACTCAGCAAAACTGTCTCTTAAAAGGATCAACCCAAAAACCAAACCCACTGCCGTGGAGTTGATTCCGACTCTTAAAAGAATAGCCATCTTCTATTCCGTTTCCCAAGCCTCTCTGTTAGAAAGGAGCTACCAGCTTTATTATTAGAGCAGTTCACATGATTAAACTAATGTTTCTATATTCCTGCTCAACCACACCTCTCTCTCTCCTCCTCTACCACCAGCAACAAAAATTCCTTGCTGTAAGTTTATTTTGCAAGTATCAACATATGTACATAAAATCATCCAAATAAAAGGACAATTTCCAAAAAGAAAAAAAAAAAAACTTAACTGAAAAAAGCCACATTTTAGAGTTTTTAAATGGCTTTCTTGATCTTGATGAACAAGTAAAGCCAGCAAAGCCCAAAAGCAGCTCTCTCTAGAGAGAACTCCCTAGAACTTTCTCCCACAAATCCACTTGTCAATGACAGAGAAGCCAGGATTAGAAGGTTGGTGTGGGTTCTGACATGGGGGAAACAGATTTCTATTCCAGGTTGCCTCACTAACATTTGTGATTTTGAGCAGGCCACTTAGCCTCTCTGAATCTCAGATTCTTCATCTTTAAAATGGAATGTAATTCACTGAACAAATGTTTACTGAGCTCCTACTCTGTGCCACGGTGGCACAGTGGTTAAGAGCTATGGATGATAACCAAAAGGTTTCGCAGTTCGAATCCATCAGGCGCTCCTCGGAAACCCTATGGGGCAGCAGTTCTACCCTGTCCTATAGGGTTGCTATAAGTCGGAATCGACTCAACGGCAATGGGTTTGGTTTGTTTTTTTACTCTGTGCCATGCACGTTCTAGACATTTGAGATACATCGATGAACAAAATAGACAAAAAATACAGAATTTCTGCCCTCTTGGAGCTTATATTCTACTGAAAAGAGATAATAAACATAATAAAATGATATGGGATGATAGAAAGTGGTAAATTCTATGGTAAAATTGGAACAGGGTCAGGAGGGACAATAATACAGGGCAAGAAAGCAGACTGCAGTTTTAACTAGTACCATTTTTTTTATACATGTTATTGAGAATGTGACACTTGCACAAAGACTTGAAGGAGATGAGAGAGTGAGCCGTGAGGCTATCTGAGGGAAGAGTCCCAGAGAGAGGGAACAATAAGGGCAAAGTCCTGAGGCGGGAGTATGCCTGCTGAGTTTCAGGAACAGCAAGAAGATGATTGTGGCGGGGACACAGTGAGTAAGGGAGAGACTAGTAAGAAATCAGCTACGTGACCATTACTGAACATTTTGATCAAAGATTCTATAGAAGAATCCTGATCAAAAGGGAAAAAATGCAGAACATAATTTCAAATTCTTATGGAATCCAGGCTTTCTGGATCCATGGAGGCTGGATGAACCCCCAAATCTATTGCTCTAAGATAATCTTTAAACCTTAAACCAAAAATATCCCCTGACATCTTCTTAAAACCTAACAGTAATTTAGCTTAACTAGTAAAGAATGTCTGCCTTGAGCATTATGCTCTTCTAAGATGGAGGATCTACATGGGATCAAACTGATAATATCAACTCAAAAGATTAGATAGGAATATTAGAAACCAGCGAGCTGATGTTAATGCAGGAGGAACAACTCAGTAAAGGAGGGTGAGAATGGCTGCACAACTTGAAGAACGTAATCAATGACACTGAATTGTACATGTAGAAACTTGAATTGGTTTGTTTTTGCTGTGTATATTCTCAACAACAGCAAATAAAATTAAAATAAAATAAAATATTTTTCAAAAAGATTACATACACAAAAATATCAACCATTATATGAAGCCTCCAGGTAATGAGCAAGCCTAGGTAACTGTAGTCTACAAAACATACCTCAACCAAAACCACTGACATGAAAACAAAAAAAAGTCAGCTACATGAGGGATTGGGGTACTACGGGGTCGATCATGTAGAGCCTTTAGCCATTGTAAGTCTTTGGCTTTACCTCTGATTGAAGTGGGGGTCATTGCATGATTCGGAGCAGAGGAGTGGCATGTTCTAATGTGCCATGTAACAGGACCCCTCTGGTCTCGGAGTTGAGAAGAGATTTGTAAGGGGCAAGGACAGAAGCAGGGAGTCCGCTGCAATAATCCAGGGAGAAATGATGACCCACACCCTGACATTTTAATTTGCCTATTGTGGGGCTCTGTTGAGTGAATGGCATGTAATACATGGCGGAAAGGATGGAGGGGGTGCGTGTAAATGATGGTTCTGTTCCCTTTGACATACCTACCCTGCACCGGGCTGTGCTGGAGACTGGACAGGTTCCGGCTGACCTCTCCTGGGGTTATGACTAACTGCGGTGGAGGGAGTGGAAGAGGGAGGGAGGTCTTTGTGTTTCTTTCCAAGTTTGTTGGGAACTGCTCATCTGAGAGGAGTGGCTGGCCAGCCCCGTGAAAATCTGATCCTGGTTGGATATGTATTTGGGGGAAATAGATCACTGTACACTCTTTGAACAGGAAACTTAGGCAGCCTGTCAATAATGGCTGGGTTTTAAAGACTGGAAATACCTCTTGACTAGGAGAGCTAGCATCCAGGTCCCACCAAGAGGGTTGGAGAGGAGCTTGCAGCCAGGATATGCAGCAGGACATACAGGCTGGGATAAGGGTAAGTCCTCCTGGGCTTTTAATGTTCCATTGGGACTTCCCTTACACACACGATGCATGGAAAACCCAGTGCCTGCCACTTTTGAGAAAATGTTCAATGAGTGTTACAAAGGAAACCATCAGAATGGATTTGGCATTGAGCTGAATTATGCTGGTTACCTTGTGACTTGTCTCATTCTTCTACAGACATGATCACCTCCAAACAATTCCACTTCATCAGGGGTTCTTATTCATTAGGCTTTTGTCAACCAAAGCTGGGCTGTATTTTATACAGGTTGTCGCCTCTAGGAATCCTAAGGAGATTTATATTTTAAAAGTGGTCTAAATTCAACACCCATTTATGATTAAAAAAAAAAAAAAAAAAAAACCCTCAGCAAACTAGGAATAGAGAAGACTCTTCCTCCACCTAATAAAGAACACCTACAAATACCTACAGCTGACGTCACACTTAATGGTGAGAAGCTAGATGATGTTCCCCTGAGATCAGAAACAAGGCAAAGATGTTCCTGCTCCCCACTGCTATTCAACATCACACGGGAAGTCCTACCTAACACAGAAAGACAAGGAAAGGAAAGAAAGGGTTTGCAGATTAGGAAGGAAAGAATAAAACTGTGAGAATAAAGGAAAGAATAAAACTGTCTTTGTTCACAGATGACATGATTGTCTACATAGAAAATCCCAAAGCATCAACAAAATCTTAGCACTGATAAGTGACGATACCAAGGTTGCAGGACACCACTACACGTCTATTAAACAAAAAAATTAGAATGGCTAAAAGCTAAAACACTGGCAATACCAAATGCTGGGGAGGATACAGGGCAACAGGAGTTCTCCTTTATTGCTAATGGGGAAGCAAAATGGTACAGCCACCTTGGATGACAGTTTGGCAGTTTTTTACAAAGCCAAACAGCCTTAACGTGTTGTTGCTGTTGTTATCGTTGTTGTTAGTACCACCTAATGGCAACCCCACGTGCTACAGAGTAGAACTGCTCCATAGGGTTTTCTCGCCTGTAATCTTTATGGAAGCAGATCGCCAGGCCTTTTCTTCTACGGTACTGCTGGGGGAGTTCAAACCACCAACATCTAGGTTAGCAGTTGAGTTCAAACCATTACTGACACCAGGGACCAACAATCGCGCTCCTTTGTATTTTCTGAAAACTGTTAAAAACTTATGTGCCCACAAAAACCTGCACACAAATGTTTATAGCAGCTTTGTTCATTATTGCCAGAAGTTCGAAGCAGCTGTCTTTCAATGGATGAATGGATGAATAAACTGCAGTATACCTATACAATGGAATATCATTCAGGGATAAAAAGAAACGTGCTAACAAGCTGAGGAAAAATATGGGGGAACCTTAAATTCATATGGCTAAGTGAAAGAAACCAGTCTGAAAATTCCACATACCGTATGATTGCGACTATATGACATTCTGGGAAAGGCAAAACTACAGAGATGGTGAAGAGATCAGTGGTTGACGGGATGGGGCGGGGGTGCTGAATACGTGGAACGCAGGGCATTTTGCATTTTTAGGGCAGTTAGACCATTCTCTATGATACTGTAATGGTGGATACATGACATTATACATTTGTCAAAACCCACAGGACTGAACAACACTAATGTAAGCTATAGAATTTAATTAATAGCAATGTATCAATATTCATCAATTATAACACATGTAACATACTAATGCAAGATGTTAATAATTGAAGAAACTGTGGGGGGGGAAGAGAGTGTACAGGATCTCTGTACTTTCTGCACAATTTTTCTATAAACTCTCAAAAATGAAGTGTATTAAATAAAGAAAAGAAAGGTGGTCTATAGTATTCTTGATTGTCCCTTTTCTATATACGTGATCTCCTCCTTTTCTTTTTATCTGTATCTCAGCCCCCAAGGCTCTGGCTATTTTTTTCAACCAACACTTTTTGGGTACCTCTTAAGGAGCCCTGGTGGCTCAGTGGTTAAGTATTCAGCTCCTAACCAAAAGGTCGGCAGTTCAAATCTACCAGCCACTCCTCAGAAACCCTGTGGGGGCAGTTCTACTCTGTGCTAGAGGGTCGCTATGAGTCAGAATCAACTCAATGGCAATGGGTTTATGTACCAAACACTTAGCTCAGATCTAGAGTTTCAGAGCCGAAAACTTCAAGGTCCCTGTCCTTCAACTGTGTTTGTTCTAAGAAATCTCTATTTTCTGCACAGGACATGCATAGACCCTAATGCACTTGAGAAAAGGCTGTGACAAATCTAGAGGACCCCAAAGAAGGAATCAATTTGTCTCTGAAGTGGGTCTTGGAGAGTGAGATAAACAGGGAAATATACTCATGGCAGAGCTACTAATAGCTAAGAATAGCAATTGCCTCTCCAAAAATTGTGTGCGTATATGTGTTTTAAATTACAACTATTATAAATTCTATCGATAGAAAGGATATGTAGCACACAACTTACTACCAATAAAATATATGACACTCATAATTTATTAATTACTCATGAAATGCTTTCACTGATTTTTGCCACTGTGTCTATAGCCAAACTAGGTTTGCAATTGACAAATAAGTGTAGCTATGACATGGATAGGAGCCTTGGTGGAGCAACGGTTAAGTGCTTGCCTGCTAACTGAAAGGCTGGTGGTTTGAACCCCCCCAGAAGCTCCATGGGAAAAGACCTGGCAATTTGCTCCTGTTAAGTTAAAAAAAAAAACCATTGCCACCGAGTCGATTCCAACTCAGCAACCCTATAGGACAGAGAAGAACTGTCCCATAGAGTTTCCAAGGAGCACTTGGCGGATTTGATCTGCCAGCCACTTGTTTAGCATCCATAGCTAAGCAACTATACCACCAGGGTTTCCCTGTAAAGTCTACAGCCTAGAAAATCCTATAGGGCAGTTCTACCCCGTCACATGGGGTCACTATGAGTCAAAATTGACTCTATGACATTTTGACGCCAACAACAACATCATCGTGACATGGATATGCTGGCCGACATTTTTGTTTAATGAGTAAAACAAAAGTGAAACAACAAAAATGTATGTGAGAACTTCACTCCTTGGTCAACGACATGAGCACCTTCTTTGGTGAATCCAGCAATAATTTTGAACACTGGAAAAATAGATCCGTAATTTTTTGTGCTGTTCATAATGTAACGGCTACAGGCATGACACACTTTAAGGTTAATCCATATTATTAACATTTTTCCATCACTTTCTAAGCCTGGGCAATCAGTAAAACCAGAAATCAAACCATGATTTGCAGGGTTTGTTGATTTCTGTGGTGTAAATACTGCCTAAAAAACCCTGTTGCCATCGAGTCAGTTCTGGCTCATGGCGACTCCGTGTGTCACAGAGTGCAGCTGCTCCGCAGGGCTTTCTGGGCTGTAATCTTTATGGAAGCAGATTGCCAGGCCTTTCTTCTGTGCCTCTGCTGGGTGGGTTTGAACCACCAAACCTTTAGGTTAGTAGGTGATCGCAAACTGTTTGTACCACTTAAATACTGCCACCATAGCCAATTGCAAGGCAGTGCTATGACAGAGTTGCACAGTAGGAAGCTATTATACACTATTCCCGACAGACAGATACCACAGACATAAATAACTGCAACTTTTTTTTTTACAGCCTAACAGTAAAATGTAGTCAAATAATTAAAAAGTGATGAGCTTTGAGTATTTATTTCTTTTGCTTTAATATAGTTTATTTAATTTTTAATTATAAGTTAGCATATTTTAATTTTCAATTAAGGCCATGTTTAACAGTTTCTTGCAAAATTCCTGGAAAACAAACAGCTGACTCTCGTGAGCCTGTACAAACCATCTCCGGCACACACACCGCTGCTTGTAGCACACAGAAGGAATTCACGAAATAACAGTTGCCTTTCTTTCCTTTATTAAAGAACACAAAATAGAAGTGGATTAGATAAGGTGGGTAAAAGAATGACTGGTACAAGTCCACAAAGAAAGGGCTGTCCAGAAAGCAGTGGTAATGTTGTCCCTCCTTTTTCTGAGCACGTTCCCTGTCATTTTCTTCCAGAAGTGTCAGGACTGCTCTGCTTTGTGAAGGGGAAAAGGCTCCGTTAAATGACCCACATGTGTCAGTCTCCCTTCTGGGCAGGCTCCAGGGCGATGGGCCTTCTGCAGGTCACATAATGCTCTGGCTTTGTGTCCAGACAAGCAGCTCAGCCAGGCCCAACCTCGCACACTGTGTCAGGTGACACTGAGAGATTGTCTCCAGCAGCTCAGACTTTGCAGCAGCCAGCAAGATCTGGGAATATTTGTGACTGTGCCACAAAGAGCGATTCTAAGGTGTCAATCAGGAAAACACTCCATCGTTCTGAAATTCATGTGACAAAGTCCACAGAGAGGAAGCTGCTAATACGGAAATAACAAAATCTGCACGTTCCCTGATAGCAGCTCAGGTTCTAAAACACACCACCTCACCATCTCTGTCAGCTGGTGCTTAACACCTCTTCAAGACACCTCCACCGAGCACCAAGGTGCTTGGTCTCAGGACACAAAGGACCAAGTGTTCCAAGTGATGGTCCTAAGGGCTTTGTAAAATGCGACAGCACCTTTCACTTGGAACACTCGGCAAGCCTTCCTTTGCCTACAGGCTGGAGAGTGGGCACAGGTAGAGAAAAACAGAGGGAACTCAGAGGAAGGTATGCCTACAAGCTAAGGGAAAGAATGACCAAGCCTAGTAATCAATTCCTACTCCCCGGATGAGTGTTTGGGCTCCTGCATAAACTGCTTTCTCAGCGACCATAGGAAGATGGCAGGGAGGAGGGACTGTAATGAACATCTATTACCTATTACTTTATCTTACTTTAGTCCTTACTTCTCTGGATTTTGCCTTTCCATTTTCTGAGAACCAAGCCACATGATTACCATGGCAGCAGGCAGTTTATGCAATATTATTCTGCTCCTTTAGCTACAAGTGATTGATTCAGGGATAAGTACCCATCCCAGTGTAGGCTAATCAATCATAGATAGATAGATGATAGATAGATAGACAGGCAGACAGACAGACAGATAACTGTTGTCAAGTTGACTCTGACTCGTGACGACTTTATGTACAATAGAACAAAACGTTGCCTGGTACTGTGTCAGCCTCACAATCATAACCGTGTTCAAGTCTGTCATTGCAGCTATTTTGCCCATCCATCTCACTTGAGGGTCTCCCTCGCCCTTGCTGGCCCCCTACTTCACAAAACATGACGTCCTCCTCCAGCAATTGATCCCTTCTGATGATGTGTCCGGAGCCCAGGTGGCACAGCAGCATCCAAAGCAAGCGAGTTGGACAATATTCTGTTATGATCCATAAGGTTTTCATTGGATAATTTTTAGGAGTAATCACCAGGCCTTTCTTCCTAGTCTGTCTTAATCTGGAAGCTCTGTTGAAACATGTCCACCGGTGACTCTCCCGGCATTTGAATCACTGGTGGCAAAGCTTCCTGCGTCACAGCAACACGGAAGCCACCGCAGTACCACAAAGTGACAGAGGGTGGTCATCAATCTGATCCCCTAGGAATTTGGGCTTTGGGCTTTGACTTTGGTCCCAAAGTTGGGTTTCCCTCCAGGCTGTTAAACCTGCTGTATGTAAAACCATGGTCCAATGGTGGCCGTGTTCCTCTGAGTAGACTAAGTAGGAGAAGAAACCAGTCATTACAAGAGAGAAAAGGTAAAAGACCCCAGAAAGAAGGAGAGGCAAGCCACGGTGAGAAATCATGAAGGCTTTCAAGTCCATGGTTCCACTGGGATCCTGAGGCCCAAATCATTGCTGCCACTAGATTCCAGGAGATATTTCCATACAACTTTACAATTTCCTTTCTTCTTGTGATAGTTTGACCTGAGTTTTTGTTACCTCAAACCAAAATACGTATAATTTGTGAAAATCCTGAAGAAGGGTTAAAATTAAGAGCTGGCTTCTCCAGAAAATGCTGTGGTGGCCAGCAGGGTCATCTGGTCACTTAAGTAGGTGGTCGCATTACTTCCTGTTTGCCACTGGTTATCTTTGAATGGTCATCAATGATACTACTAATAACACTTACAGATCACTTACAAGGAGACAAACACTCTATTAACTGGTATACATAATTATTTCATTTAGTCCTCCTAACAATTCTATAAAGAAGGTATTATTATTATTATTATTTTAAAAAAATCCTTGTATTACAGATAGGGAGCATTGAATGTTTAAGCATTATATGACTAAGTTTCTGTAACTCGTAGATCCATTAGACTATCTGGACAATTTCATCCCTGTGAACTCATATTCGTCACACTAAGCATCCTGATTTTTGTTTTACAAATATGGGCATTCTGTATTTATTTATTTATTTGTGTTTTATCTTGTTCCAGAAAGGATTTAAGGAGCACCTCATTAAAAATGCATATAATGCAATACAAAATGATAAATTTAACTGAATGCTCAATTGGGATAAAGGTAAAGTGAGAAGAAGAAAGATACTATAATGTAGGAGAAATGACAGTGCCACGAAAGCCTGACAGACAGGGTTTAATGTGAAAATTATTTATCACAGCATCATTTATAATAACAAAAAATTGGAAACTACATGTCCCACATAAGGAGGCAGAATAAATTATAGCACATCTAGTTGATGAAATGTACCATAAAAATCAGATTAAGGACATTGAAAAATGCCTACAACCTTTTTTTTTTTTTCATGAATAAAACAGAATGTGTAGTGTAACACCAATTTTGTAAACATTTAAGGGAGGTAGGAACAAATCTCAGTCTACAAGTTCAATCCTGCAAGAAACTACTTCTTTAGTTTACTTTTTTATAACTTTCAAGAACTCTAATCTCCCCATTCCCCAGGGTTTTCTCTGGGTTCCATAGGTGCCAAGGCATGAGGGTTGATATAAGCGTGGAGAAGAATTCTTCTCTGGGTACTGTCTTCTATCCATGTTGGTGTTGGCTGAGACATTCTCATTCCCATGCAATCTTTACTTTTTATCTGTGCAGTGCACTGTTGGACCATCCCAACAAGTCTCCCTTTCACCTACACAAGATTAAGCTGAGTTTCTGTCTGCTTCTACAGTGAGAATCTTAAGTCATACAGTTTCACTCACCTTTGTTATTCTCCCAGGTGCAATGCTTGGCTCATCTTAGGAGCTACACAAGGAATTATTGTTTGATTGAATTTGACTTATTTAAACAACTAAGTGTGAATACCTAAGTATTTTCGACATCACGTATACCCTGTGTCAACATGTCTTGTGTATTACATGGAACATTGACAACATGGTAATACGGATTTGGAGATATCTTGCACAATCCTAGGGACATTTATTTAAGAAAAATGCTGAATCATTGTAAGAACCACCAGCTTTGTGGCATTTTAACTTGACCTATTCTCATATCACTCTTTTCAGCTGATAAAAACCAAAAACCCAGTGCTGTCGAGTCGATTCCGACTCATTTCAGCTCCTGGTTACCTTGAAAACCAACAGCCTCACAACCATGGTAGCTATGAAAACCAGCAGCTTAGTAGCCACTAGAGGGAGCAGAAAAGGTTTGAAGCTCCCCCAAAGTCCTATCCCCAGAGAATTGTCACTATTTGACCAGTCTGGCAGCTCACTGAAAAAACTCCATTCTCAGAGCTCATCTTTCCAGACTCATACTCACTCCGTAAGACCAGCACTATCCCTAGGACATTTGTCAGAAACAATTAGTAGCAACTGTCTAACATCACAGCTGCCTGAAGTAGAAATACTGGTACCAAAAACCAAACACAGTGCCATCAAGTAGATTCCGACTCATAGCGACCCTATAGGAGGGGTCAACAAAAGGCAGGCCAAAAACATTCATTAAAAAAAAAAAGTTGAGGAGTGAGATGTCCATGGGGGCTTTGTAAAGTCCTGACATGTTGCTGAGATTCTAGGTCTCACGCGTATGCAGGGCTGTGCATATGCCCAGGGAAGACCTGAGAAGACCCTATTTTCTCACCTCTGGGTGACCTTGAGGCTCTGCACAAGAAGGAAAGAAAGGCTAGGTAAAGTTGTAAAATGTCTGCCAGGGCATTGATGCTGTGCCTAACACACACTGAGCCCCTTAGAAAAAGCTGGGAGACTTGTTGATTCAAGGCATATAAGGAAATCTCTGTCCCATCATTTGCTGACACTAAGGGACCCTGATGGCACAGTGGTTAAGAGCTCAAGCCATTAACAAAAAGTCAGGAGTTCAAATCCACCAGCTGCTCCTTGGAAACCCTATCGAGCAGTTCTACTCTGTCCTATAGGGTCACTATGAGTCGGAATCAAGTCAACAGCAATGGGTTTATGGGTAAGCAAACCAAGCAGAGACTTCAGTGGCTGCACACAACTGAGGATACAGGCTTTACAGAAGTAATCCAAGAAAGACACTAAACAAACAGCAACAACAACAAATCCTACAGAGGTGGGAATATGATTTTCGATTTTCCACATTATATTAACTAGAAAATCTGGTCTTTAAAAAAAAATTATGAGACTTGCAAAGAAATAGAGAAGTATAGCTCATACACAGGAAAAGAAGCAGTCAAGAAAAACTGTTTCTGAGGCACCCATATGTTGAATATACTAGGCAAAAATTTAAACCAGCTATTACAAAGGAAATCATGTCTAAAAAATTAAGGAAAATGTGAAATTAATGTCTCACCAAATAAAGAATATCAATAATGTGAAAGCAGTTGTACTTTAAAAAAAAAAAGGAAGAAATTCTAGACTTTTAAAGTACAATTATTAAAAGGAAATAGTCACTTTAGGGGCTCCACAGCAGTTGTGAATTGGTAGAAAAAAGAATCAGCAAACCTGAAGATAAGACTATTAAGATTATCTGATTTGAGGAACAGAAAAAAAAAAAAGAAGAAAAATGACCAGGGTCTCAGAGACTTCATGGGACCAACATACACATCATGGGAGTCACAGAGGAGAGAGAAAAGGGGACAGAAAGAATATTTAAAGAAAACCACTGAAGACTTCCAAACTTTGATGAAAACATTAGACAGTGAAAACCCTATGGATCACAACAGCGTATCGCCCAGTACAGTGCTGGAAGATGAGCCCCCTAGGTTGGACCCACTGGTTGGAAGGCACTCAAAACACACAGTGACCACAACAATGGACTTGAGCACACCAGCAATTGTGCAGATGGCAGAGGACAAGGCGACATTGTTCTGTTGCATATGGGGTCACCATAAGTTGGAATTGACTCTATAGCAACTAACGACTACAACATTAGTAAGCAAAACTATGCCATAAAATAAGATTGGACATGCGTACTCAGCAAAGACCAAGGATTCCTTGCACAGTGCTTTGAAGAAGAAAATCACTGAGTATTTATGGGTAAGACCCTGTTCTAATGTGTGTGCAGTTTATGTTGGCCTGAGACAACAGATGAGGGCTGTGTGGCTGAGGGCCCAGAAAATGTGCTGCTGCTCATGTGAGCTGCATGTTGCAAACAGAAGTAGTGCCCAGGACTTGCTGCGGGAGTGGTCACAGGAGAGAAGAGTCCCAGAGCACTCAGCCACATGTAGTTACTATGGAAAAACCAAGAACATCTTTTTTCAGGTGTCTCTGTCTGACTCTCTCCAATTTTCTTTTCTTTTTTCCAATAATAGGTCTAGTCATAAGTTTTTGAATACAGTCAATTTTGTCAACTGGCGGCTACCAAAGGATAAGCCAGAATTTGCCAAAGAATACTGGTACAACTACCAATCTCTTCCCTCCCTCCTCCGCCACCCTGTGAGTTAGTCAAATGACTTATCAATTGTAAGTGAATTTTCTAATTGACAGTTTTGCAACATCTTAGCTTGTGGTTTCTATTGTTTCCCTTAAAAACATTGCTTAGTCAAAGTTAAAAAGAATTTTTTGTACACCAAGTACTACCTTTAATATGCCTTTAAGCATTTCTCTCTCTTTCAGAATTTGAAGGGCTTTCTTTTTAGAAGTTAATGAATGAACTTTAAAGCAGTTTTACAACTTTCATGTCCTTCTTTGCATTTCTTTCTCATAGGAATAAACACATACAGGAACACACCAACGGGGGGTTGTAGATATTTAGTATCCTGAGAGTGCAAACGTGCCATGCTAACTCCCTGCTTCTTCCTTCTCCCCACTTCCTCTGTTCCCAGTGTCATAGACACTTATTTTGGCTACTTGAAAAAGCCTAAATGGGAACAAAGTTTTATCTAAAAAGACACATGTCAACATTACCATAGGTTACCTGATGCACTGAATCATTAGTCCGTATTTGTCATCCTCTTGTAATAAAATTATTCACAATCTAGCAAGGCTTCAGGAGAATGAAATATACCCACCTCTCAACTTTAGGCTCAACTGGTGATGTGAACGGAAATGTGCTTGTGTGGCTGGGTTGCTCCCTTGTGCTCTGGTGATCCACCCTGAGAAGAACATACTCCAGGTAGCTGTGGAACCTTTGGCCTGGGCTCCAGGACAAAACATGTGGAGCAGACTTGAACTCAGTCTGCAGCCTAAAGCCTGGCACAGAATGCCTAGCCCAGTTTATTTGTAGCAGACCCACGGAACTGTGAGCGACTCAATATTTGAAATGGAAACAGGAAGGGTGGGTGTTTATCATTGGGCATGAGGCCAGGCTTGCAGCTGAAAAAGATGCTAGTCAAGCCAAATTAAAAAAAAACCAAACCCACTGCCGTCGAGTCGATTCTGACTCATAGCGACCCTATAGGACAGAGTAGAACTGCACCATAGAGTTTCCAAGGAGCATCTGGTACATTTGAACAGCTGACCTTTTAGTTAGCAGCCGTAGCACTTAACCACTATACCACCAGAATACTATCTCTCTATG